>NC_057794.1:527115797-527300513 GCF_018294505.1 Triticum aestivum
GGGGCCACGACCGAGGTGGCGACCCTGAAGCAAGCGCTAACCAAGACCGAAGATAAAGCGGCCAAGGAGCGCACCGAGCGGGAAAAACAAGAGGCTCGGGTGGGCGAGGTGCAGCAAGAGCTCCAGGCTCTCGTGACGAAGCACGAGGCATTGGAGCTTGACTCTAAGATGCGAGAGTCTAAGCTTGTCGTAGCCCACGAGGGCGCAGAAAGTGCCAAGGCCGAAGCCCAAAAGGCCCCCCAGGAGATCGACGCAATGAAGAAGATAACGGCGCGTAAGGCATTCTATATGTAGAGCAAGCATGTAAAAGTAAATTACCGATTACTTACCCGGATTCGGAGCTCTCCAGGAGCATTCGCATATTTGCCCCGCAGCGTGTCGGATGCCGCACAATTTTACCAGGCTGAGGAGGGAAGCTCAATGGAGAAGCTATTCTGGTCTCAGTATACTGGGACCGAACACCCGATGCCTCTAAGCGACCAGCTAAAGCAGCTGGTCGAGCTGCACAAGGCGGCCGAACAGGCCATGAAGGGCCTTATAGTCCGGCTGTGGCCTGGCGACGCCCTTCTGAATAGCTACTTCGGCCTAGTGAGGCGGCTTGTAGATGCCTGCCCACGGCTAGAGGTCGTCAAGCGGTCCGTCTGCATCGAAGGTGCACGCCGGGCTTTCGCCCGTGTGAAGGTGCAGTGGGCCAAGCTAGACGCCGTGAAGCTGATCAAGGAAGGGCCGCCGCAGGGCAAGGAGCATCGCACCCCCAAAATTTATTATGAGGGTGTCCTGAAGGGTGCCCGTCTTGTGGCGGACGAATGTTTAAAGTATGTAATATTTGAGTAAACTTGCTCGTGTGATCCTGTATGATGAAAACTTGTTTCATATGCGCTATGCAACGCTTGTGTGAATTTAAAATATTACCTTCTGTTTGGCCGTTTATCCAATCTGAGAGATGGCTAGTCTTCGGCTTCTGCCCCCATGCCACGAGTGCTGGGGTGTTTGGGGTAAACCTGAGAACTCTTGTTCCCATGTTTGGGTCCTTCGAGGGAGGTGCTCAGCACAACGAACAAGGCAACTAGACTAATAATGCTTTATCACTCTCACTTAGCCATAGAATTCTATAATTTTAAATTTCGGTGAAGCCCCTGGTATTCGGAAGGCCGAATTCGGGGCGCGATACACGCCCTTAAGCCGGACAGGGCCGGCCCCTCGCCCTAAGCGACATAAGTCTTTAGGAACTCGAAAACCTCGCCGAACAGCGACCAGTCTCTCGCCTTATCATGACAGTCAGTTTTAGCTTTCTCTACTGAGGTGCTAAGCCCGGCAGAACCGGGCACAATCGCAGTAGTTCTCCTAGCGCTACCTTAGCCGAGAGAGCGGAAAGTAAGGTACCAAAACATAGGAGCCAGGCAAACCCAACATTTGACCAAAGACATGATTCGGAGCTGATGCATATAATGCTATAAGTTCGGGGTGCCGCACTTGTGAAAGTGTTCGGACTTCTCACGCTGTATTATGGGGTGCTTGAGCCCCTGGCGTGTGGACCGTACCAAAGTGTACGGGTGCTAAATGTCATAACTGAACAAATGTATTGAAAAAGAAATGAATAGAGAATGCAATAATAAGCTGAAGCTAAGCATTGTTTATTTTAAAAGGCTGCTGTGAAAGCAGAATGATACAAATAGTGCGATAAGCAAGAGATGGGACTTTTTAACATGCCCCCCTCCAAGGGCGAGCTGCGAGACGGTATGTAAGACAGGTATTTTCCTTGTTATAGAGACCACCTGGGAATTCGACGTAGCTTTCTGCCTCCTTGGTTGTTGCATCGTGTGCTCGGCGGTTGTACTGCCGGATAGGCCTTCCGAAGAGTGGAGTCCTGAAAGTAGGAAATAATGACAAAATCGGGAGCCCCTAGTGCGGTTGAGCCGCATCTTTGGGCATGCCATGGTCGTGCCCCTCCCCCTGTGCCCATGGTATTTTCAGAGCGTAGTTATGTACGCGTAGTACTGATTTCGCAGTTTTGCGAGGGCTGGGGTTGGGGCCGTATTGCTACGCTTTCTCGGAACGTGCCAGGCGGTCTTGTTGTAGTTTACTCCGGGCGCGCTTGACGGTGTTCGGACGTTTAATAGCCGGACTGGAGAATTGCCTTGAGAGTCTACTTTGTACTTCCGCTGCGAGGGCCGCCGTGTGATTCTCCATTCGGAGAGAGCGTTCGGTGTTTCCATTGACCGTAAAGACTCCTCGAGGGCCTGGCATCTTGAGCTTGAGATATGCGCAGTGCGGCACCGCATTGAACTTTGCAAATGCAGTTCGTCTAAGCAGTGCGTGATAGCCACTGCGGAACGGGACTATGTCGAAGATTAACTCCTTGCTTCGTAAATTATCTGGGGATCCGAAGACTACTTGAAGTGTAACTGAGCCTATACAGTTGGCCTCTACACCTGGTATGACGCCTTTAAATGTTGTTTTTGTGGGTTTAATCCTTGAGGGATCTATGCCCATTTTCCACACTGTATCCTGATAAAGCAGGTTCAGGCTGCTGCCGCCGTCCATAAGGACTCTAGTGAGGTGAAGTCCGTCGATGATTGGGTCTAGAACCAATGGGGTGAATCTGCCATGGCGGATGCTAGTGGGGTGGTCCCTTCGATCAAAAGTGATTGGGCAGGAGGACCATGGGTTGAACTTTGGGGCGACTGGCTCCAACGCATATACGTCCCTGAGTGCATGATTCCGCTCCCTTTTGGGGACGTGGGTTGCGTATATCATGTTCACCGTCCGCACTTGTGGGGGGAAGCCCTTCTGTCCACTATTGTTCGGCGGCCGGGGCTCTTCGTCCTCGTCGCTGTGCAGCCCCTTGTCTCCGTTTTCGGCATTTAACTTGCCGGCCTGCTTGAACACCCAACAATCCCTGTTGGTTTGATTGGCTGGTTTTTCAGGGGTGCCATGTATCTGGCACTAGCGATCGAGTATACGGTCCAAACTGGACGGGCCTGGAGTGTTCCTCTTAAATGGCTTTTTCCGCTGACCGGGCTTAGAGCCTCTGAATCTGGCATTAACTGACGTATCTTCAGCGTTGTCGATGTTATTGCGGCGCTTGTGCTTGTTGCGACGCGACCTGCCATTGCTGTCCTTGGTATCTGAATTACCAGGGCTCTTGGTCATGTTATTGCTACGAGCTAGCCAGCTATCTTCTCCCACGCAAAAGCGGGTCATGAGTGTCGTGAGGGCTGCCATATATTTCGGCTTTTCCTAACCAAGATGCCGAGCTAGCCATTCGTTGCGGATGTTGTGTTTGAAAGCCGCTAGGGCCTCTGCATCCGGACAGTCGACAATTTGATTTTTCTTTGTTAGGAACCGAGTCCAGAATTGCCTGGCCGATTCTTCTGGCTGCTGAATTATGTGGCTCAAGTCATCGGCATCCAGTGGCCGCACATAAGTGCCCTGAAAGTTGTCGAGGAATGCGGCTTCCAGATCTTCCCAACAGCTGATGGACTCGGCTGGCAAGCTGTTAAGCCAATGCCGCGCTGGTCCCTTTAGCTTTAGTGGGAGGTATTTGATGGCATTTAAGTCATCATCGCAGGCCATGTGGATGTGGAGGAGGAAATCCTCGATCCATACTGCGGGATCTGTTGTGCCGTCGTATGATTCAATATTTACAGGTTTGAAACCTTCTGGGATTTGATGATCCATTACTTCGTCTGTGAAGCATAAGGGGTGTGCGGCGCCTCTGTATTGGGCTATATCGCGACGCAGCTCGAATGGGTCTTGCCCACTGTGTTCGGCCCGGCCGGATTTGCTTTTACTGTATCCGGCGTGACATTTATCGTCTCGCAGAGTGGTGCACCCTCGTGATCTGTAGATCGATCTTGCATTCTTTGCTTTGTCCTCCAATATGTCTCGCAGGTCTGGCGTATCTCCCCATGCCTTTTTATTTGAATGGCGTTGGGGTGGAGGCTGAGTTTTTGGCTGGAATGCCTCTCTATCACGGCCACAAGGTGGACGATCAGCCGTATCATACGCATCTTCCTCCAGTCGAGGTGGAAACCTACACTTTGGGTAACTCTTGGAGGGGCGCTCGAGTTTATATTCCTCGGCCGCGAGGACTTCAGTCCATCTGTCAGCTAGCAGATGCTGATCAGCTTGAAGCTGCTGCTGCTTTTTCTTAAGGCTATTTGATGTGGCTATAAGCCGGTGTTTGAAGCACTCTTGTTCAACGGGATCCTCTGGCATAGCGAATTCGTCGTCGCCGAGGCTTGCCTCGTCTTCGGAGGGGGGGGCATGTAATTATCATCATCCTCTTCTCCATCTGCCGCTCTCTCAGGAGGGCTGGCTCCTCCATTCTCCTGTTCTAAATCTTGCTGGAGGGGATTGTTGTTGTCTTCGACACTATCCGGAGTATTATTATCTCCTGTGCTGGTATCACCACTTTTGCTTTGGCGGGACTTAGAGCGGCGCCGTTGACGTCGGCACTTGGGTTGCTTCTTGGAGGGGTCATCCTTCGCTATCTTGTTGCCATTGCCTTCTTTGGGTGTATCCACCATGTATATATCGTATGATGAGGTGGCTGTCCAGTGCCTTGTGGGCGGTGGTTCCTCTTCGCCTCCCGTATCGTCGTCCATACCGTAGATGTCTTCGGAGTCGAAGTTGAGCATGTCGGTTAAGTCATCGACAGTGGCTACTAAGTGGGTGGTGGGTGGGCCTCGAATTTCTTCGTCGTCCACATCCCAGTCCTGCCGGACATAGTTCGGCCAGGATCCTCCTGACAAGGAGAGAGACCTTAATGAGTTCAGTATATCGCCAAAGGGCGAGTGCTGAAAAATATCCGCAGAGGTAAACTCCATGATCGGCGCCCAATCGGATTCGATAGGAACGGGTGCAGGCGGTTCGGAGTCCGTGGCCGGAGAAGGATCCGGCAGTTTAACAACACGGCTCTCGTGCAAGGTAAGGTCGATGTTCGGCTCGATCGCCGCTCAGGGTAAGGCCTCCGTGGTGGGGTCCATCCACCCGTCTACGGAAGGCGCACCTGGCTCCGAATGGAGGGTCGGAGCGGCTTCCTGTGCAATCTCTTGAACACTATCCGATGGTAGCGCTAAACCGCACTAATCGTGACCGCGTGACGCACAAGGCAGAGACTCGAATCCGTCGAAGATCAAGTCTCCGCGGATATCGGCCGTGTAGTTTAAGCTTCCAAACCTGACCTGGTGGCCAGGGGTGTAACTTTCAATCTGCTCCAGATGGTCAAGCAAATTGGCCTGCAGTGCAAAGCCGCCGAATACGAAGATCTGTCCGAAGAGAAAAGTCTCACCCTGGACTGCATCGCCATCGATAATAGTAGGAGCCATCAAGCCTAAAGGCGACGACACAGAGGAACTCTCAATGAAAGAACCAATGTCAGTGTCAAAACCGGCGGATCTCGGGTAGGGGGTCCCGAACTGTGCGTCTAGGTCGGATGGTAATAGGAGGCAGGGGACACAATGTTTTACCCAGGTTCGGGACCTCTTGATGGAGGTAAAACCTTACGTCCTGCTTGATTAATATTGATGATATGGGTAGTACAAGAGTAGATCTACCACGAGATCAGAGAGGCTAAACCCTAGAAGCTAGCCTATGGTATGATTGTTGTTGTTGTGTCCTACAGACTAAAACCCTCCGGTTTATATATACACCGGAGAGGGTTAGGGTTACACAAGGTCGGTTACAAAGGACGAGATATCCATATCCGTACTGGCTAGCTTGCCTTCCACGCCAAGTAGAGTCCCATTCGGACACGAGACGAAGTCTTCAATCTTGTATCTTCATAGTCTAACAGTCCGGCCAAAGGATATAGTTCGGCTATCTGGAGACCCCCTAATCCAGGACTCCCTCGCCCATCATTATCAAGATTCATATTGCAAAACAAAGATTTAATAGGGGAAACATCAATAACATTTAGATCTTCATCATTATTCTCATAAAAATTAGAAGAACACGCTTTTACAAAGCTATCTTTCTTGGCACGCATCCTAGCGGTTCTTTCTTTGCACTCATCAATGGAAATTCTCATGGCTTTGAGATACTCATTGATATCATGCTTAGGTGGAATAGATATAAGCCTCAAAGAATCAACATCAAGAGAAATTCTATCCACGTTCCTAGCCAATTCATCAACTTTAAATAATTTTTCTTCAAGCAAAGTATTGAAATTCTTTAGCGAATTCATAAACTCTTTAACAGTAGTCTCAAAATTAGAGGGCAACTTAATAAAATTTCCATAAGAGTTGTTGTAGGAATTACCATAATTATTAGAGGAATTACTAGGATACAGCTGTCGGCGGCGGGGGCACGGTCTACTTCCGTGGCCGCTGGGCACCTATGGGGCACGGAGGGCCCCTTTTCTGGTTCGGCGAGGGGTGCGGAGGCCGCGCGCAGAGCGGATCGAGGTCCCGGGCGCGCGGTGGTGTGATTGAGAGAGACGAGCGATTTTTACCCAGCTTCGGAGCTCTCCGGAGAGATAAAACTCCTACTGCTGCCTTGTGTTGTTATTTGATCTTGCTCGAACACGAGCGCACGATGGAGCGGTGTGTGTGTGTGTTGGTTCTCCGATGAACCCTAGTCCTGTGTCCCCAGATGGACCGAACCCTAGTCCTGTGTCCCCAAGATGGACCGAACCCTAGTCCTGTGTACCCAAGATGGACCGAACCCTTTTCTACGCGCGCATGGGCCTCCCTTTTATAGTCTGAAGGGGGCACCAACAGCTGGCAGCGTAGGAAGAGGGGGTACAAAGGTAAAAGTGCAGGTTGTTACAACAGTGACCAATAGTGCCCCCTACCTACGGACGGCAGGGGACAAGGGCATTTAATGCCCATCCGGTCGCCCCAATAGTGCAAGGAGGCAATCGTCAGGTGAGCCACCGGTTGCCACGATGGCGTTTCTGTCAGCTCCGCTTGCCACCTCGCTCCGCATGGCTGTGTAGTGCCTCGCCACGTGCCTTTGGGGCTTCCTTGTGATGACACGTCGCCGGATGCGCTGGAGTTTGGTTGGCAATCTTGCCGCGGCAAGTGCCTTGCCGCGGTCCTCCTCTTGTCGGGCTGGCAAGCTTGCCGGCCCTCGGGCCTTGCCGGGACGCGCGGGGCGTCGCGACAAGTCTTCTGGAGGTGCCTTGCTTCCCGGCAAGCTCCTCTTGCCGGGGCCTTTATTTTCTTCCCGGCGAGCTCTCCTTGCCGGGCCTTGTTTGGCCTTCCCGGCAAGCTCCTCTTGCCGGGGGCTTGGTTGGCCTTCCCGGCAAGCTCCTCTTGCCGGGGGCTTTAGCTTGAGCATTCTGTTCTTGGATGGCATCAAAGTAGCCGCGGAGGATCTTGGCGGACGCCCGGCAAGCCCTGCCGCGGGTTGCTGCGACTGCCCGTGCACGAGTTCGGGGTACTAAGGTACCCCCCTACTTTAGTACACCGACAGTAGCCCACGGGCCTGGGCCATACACGGTGCCGAACGTTATTGGGCCAGGCCCAAAACAGTGCAGGGGCACGCGTGGCCTGGGTCCGCACAAAATCGGACTCCGCTTCCACCGCGTCCCCCCGCAATGGCACGCGTCAAACGCGACATCGTGGGCGACGTGGTTAATACTTAATTCCAGGGAATGCGCAACGTTCGCATCCCCTATTTATAAGCGGAGGGAGCGGAGCCGCTCCCCCACTTTCGCCACTTGCGGTTCCTTCCTCCGAAAGCCCCGCCGCCCATCGCCGCCGCCGTCGCCGTTGCTTTCGCCTTCCCCTGCTGCCTTCGCCATGGCTCCAAAGGCCGGGAGGGCTACGAAGGCTGCGAAGGCCGCGAAGTCGGCCGAGGCACTGGAGCTCGAGGCGCTGCGTAAGAAGTAGGTGCTCTTCCCCCCTGAGCTCACGCCGGAGGCGTTGCGGTCGGGGTTCTACCTCTTTTGGTCGATGGAAATGCGGGCGCACCCGCGCACGCCGGTGCTTTCCGCAGAAGCCTCCAAATCGAAGAAGTGTCCCAGAGGGTACTACTTCTTCCCTGTGTTCTTCTATTGCGGTCTCTGACCGCCTTTTTCCGATTTCTTTTGCGACATCATGAATACCTATGGGTTCCATCTGCTTGATTTCACCCCCAATGCCGTTCTGATGATGGCGGTTTTCGCGCATCTTTGTGAGAACTTCGTTGGTATCCTCCCCAATGTCGCTCTTTTTCGCCATTATTTTTCCCCTCGGGCTGAGAAAGGGGAGCCACTGGCTGGCGGAATCGCCTGGACCTCCCGGATGGGCATGAAGGAGGCGTACTTGACGGGCGAGCTTCGCAGTAAGTGGAACGAGTGGAGGGCGGAATGGTGTTGGATCTGTGACGCCGAACCGCCGTCGTTCACCGAGTTGCGCAAGACTCGGGTGGTGCGCGGCGGCGACTGGAGCGCTCTGTCGTCGGATGACGCCAACTTGACGATTGCCACCACCCGAATCCTCCGGCTCCGGCACGCCGGGCTCACAACAGGGGCGGTCGGCGCAGATTTCCTCCGCCGTCGTATCGCCCCTTTGCAGGCAAGGGGGAGGCCCGCCTGGCTGTTCAGCGGCCCGGCGGATTTCATGAGGCTGCGCCCGGGCCTCAACTTCAATTTCACGGTTCTGGAGCTTGACGCGATGCTGAGGGAAACGTTTAAGCACGACGCCAGTCATCCGGAGTGGTTCCGGCTGCCGGCGGGCGTCATCCCCTTGTGCAACAACTCCCAACGCGATCGCATCTGCGCAATGATGCCAGAGTGCGATCCGCACGGGGTAAGTGCTAACTGGATAGAGCCTGCCGCCGAGGTCGTGCAGCAATTCTTTGATGACTTGTCGGAGACGGAAGTCAATTCTGACGAGCAGAAGCTCCTCACCCGCTCCACCACTGCCGATGAGTTGGCATACATCGCCAGCAGGGCCGAGGAGGAGGCGGCGGCCGCTGCCGCGGGTGAGTCTGGCTTCACGCTGGCGGAGGCGGAAGCGGCTGAGGCGGCAAGTCTTGCCGCCTGGAAAGATCTTGCCGGAGATGGTGATGACGAAGGGGAGGCCGTGGCCGAAGCGGGCCAGCCCGCCGAGGGTGCGAGTGGTCGGCCGAATTCGAGCAACTTGCCGCCGATGGAGCCCTCCGCGCAGCCCCAGTTCCGACCGAGAAGGTGTCTCCGTCGAGTCGGAGAGCCGGTAGAGGCGTAGGTTGAACAGCAGCCGCAGCAGCCGCGGCGCCGCGGGTCGCGCTCAGCCGCGGCAAGTTTCATCGCGGCGGGAGGGTCCCAAGCCGCACCGGAAACTGAGGCGGGGTCTTCCCGGGCCGCCACGCCTGACCCTGCCGCAGCCCTTGGCAAGCGCCAGAGGGAGCCTACTCCTCCACCACGTCGCGCAGGGTGGGCACCGGAGTTCGACCTTTCCGCGCTGAGCTCTGATGACGACGAGGAGGAGGAGGACGAGGAGGAGTAAGGCTTCCTCCGTATTGCACTTGCCTTTCGCTCGATCCTTTTCGCTGTTTGTCTTGTATCTAATCTATTTTTTTTGAACTCCTGTTTGGCCTCAGGACTTTGGCGGAGAGGGCGGCGAAGAGGGCCAAGGTCCCCGTAGTTGAGGACGATCCTGTTGTGGCAGCGGAAGATACGTCGGAGACGACCTTGATGGACCCGGCCCCTTCCCCTCGTAGCAGCTCCCAGCACAGCCCCCAGCGTAAGCGCCTCGATCCACTTCCTTTCGTGGGGCGCGCATGGTCGCTGCTTCTTTTGCCAATATCTTGATTATTGGCTCTGTTTTTTTATACAGAAGAAGAACAGGCCCACCAGGAGCAGTCGAAGGCTGACCCGGAGGTGTCGTCAGCCTCGACTACGCCACCAAGGGCTGATTCCCCGATATGGGAGCCATCTCCGGCAAGGATGGGGTCTCCGGCGAGAGGTGGGATCAGGGAGCCCTCGGTGGTGGAGCCCACGATCACAGAGCTCAGCGCAGGTAACCCTCCTTATCGGAAATTTCCCCTTGGGTTCTTCTTCTTCTGGTCTTCTTTTTTGGATACTTGCTGGACTTCTCCTCCCCCCTTTTCCTGCCTTCAGATCTTCCCTCTGCGGAGCCAATGGAGACCGAGGCCACCGGCGAGGAGGACTTGCGCGGCGATACTGGTGATGTTGCCGCTACTGAAGAGGAGGCCGGCGCTGGTGACCTTGCCGACGAAGAGGCCGCCAAGGCTGCTGGTGCTGGAACTGGCGAGGGATCCGGCGATCGTACCGACGATCCGGGGGCCGCAGGAGCGCAGGGCGCTACCCCGAACGCCGATCCCTTCGCCGCGGACGCAGCGCCAGGCTCCGAAGAGCCCCAGCCCAGCGCCTACTTGAAGGCCGGCGAAGGCGTATACATCAAGCTCCCCTGGGCATCGAATTCCAGGGGGCCGGTCGAAGGAGAGGAGTTTGACGGGGAAGTACTTGCCTCCGCCGGGCTGGCGGTGGTCGACAGGCCAAGCAGCAGCAGCGGCGAGTCCGAGGAGGAGCAGCTGCTCCGAAAGTTGGTGTCACTCTACCGCATCCGGCAAGCGAAGCTTGAGTCCCGGGAAGCGCTTGTCGCGCAGGCAGGAGTTGACATAGAGAAACATGCGCAAGAACTCAAGAGCCGCAACCAGGAGGCCCTCCAGTTCATCGCCGAGGAGAGGGCGCAGCTTGACGAAGCGAGGTTCATCCTGGAGAAGGCTGAAGCCGAGGAGTAGCAGAGGCTCACTGCCGAGGAGCTGTCCAAGCGGGACAGCGAACTGATACAGAGGAAGGCGTACTTGGACAGCCATGACGAAGAGCTCGCCGCCCGGGAACAATCACTTGGCGGGGCACTCAAGGAGGTGAAAGACGCCGCCGCGGCCGCCGAAGCCGCCAAGAAGGAGTTGGAGGAGAAGGTGGCGCAGCTGGAGGCGGATGTAATAAGAAAGAACGAAGAGCTTGCCGCACTCCAGCGCGACCGCGAGAAGGATGCGCGCGCTCACGGCGATCTGCAGGTCCAGCTCTCCGAGAAGATCAAGGAGCTGAACGCCGCTAAGGACTCGAGCGCCAATCTGGAGCTGAAATTGGCTACTTTGACGGAGACGCTGGACGCCGCCAAGAAGCGAGAAGATACCCTGAGGAAAGACCTCAAAGGCAACGAGGAGCTGCTGGTGAGGGCTGCCGAGACCCAAAACACTTTCAAGACCACGGTGGAGCTATGGACGGAAGGCCTCGTCAGCATCGCCGCGCTCATCGACGAGGAATTGGCGGAGCTGAACTTGACGGGCTTCGGGTACCCCTCCGAGGAGACCCTCCAGCCTAGCGCCAAGCTCACGCTCTTCTTCAAGGATGTGGTGACGGCTCTCTGGCAGCTTCGGGAAAGGATCCCGAAGCAGCTGGCCAACGAGTCGCGCGCGATTTGCACCGGGGTCTTGGAGAAGGTATTGGTGAAGGTCCTCTTCCGCAACCCGGGCATTGACCTCTCCCGCGTCACCGAGAAGCTGCCGGAGGGCGCCGATCTTGAAGAACTCAAGGCCATCGTCTCACCCATCGTGGACAAGGTGAACGAGGTCAGGAGGGTCGATGGCGGGCGCGCGGATTAGGCCGCCCTTCTTCTCCTGTTTTCTTGCTGCTGTTATTTTGGTCATGAGGACAACTTAGTCAGCGTCGCAATAAGTCGTTCTTGTAATATAACTCTACTCTGGGTACCGCTCGCTATGTTATTCCCTTTACTTTGCTGCGTTCCTTGTATGTTTTTACCCTACGCTTTGAGGGGACTTGCCGGCGCAAGCACACTTGCTGAGTACGGAACATCAGCAGCCTGCTGGCGGTGCTGCCCCCGGCAAGAAACCTTGTCGGAGCTAGTTGCGGTGCGCTTGTATTGTTGAGCGGGCTCGAAACAAACCAAGGGCGCAACTTAGCCACGAGTCGATTCCTCCGCGCACAGGTTTTCCATACAAGGCACGGACGTTCAAGGAATATAACTTAAAAATTTAAAACTGACTATGCTCAAACTTTGGCAACTTAGCTTTTTTTTGTCGTCTGCGTCCCGGCAAGGCTAGATTCCTTTGAACGACGCCCAGTCCACATCTTTATCTTCTCTCCCCCCTGGTGAACTTGTGGGCAGAAGGATCCTTTTTTTGAGAAGGAAGAAAAGAAAATAATGATATGGAACCTTAAGGTTCGCTATTGCTTACGGGGGTAAGTGCTGCACAAAGTGTCAGGCATACATGCAAACAAAAAGGGAGATGCATTAAATTTGACAAAATGTGCGAGGCATATAAACTTTATTTACGCACGGGGGCTGCACCCGGCTTTGTACACAGTATTACATGCAACAGCGGCAAGGCTTGTACAAAAGGTGGTTGCCGGAACAGGGTCCGGCAACCGCGCCTTATGGGTAAAACTTGCGGAGATGCTCTATGTTCCAGGAGTTGCTCACCGGAATGCCATCTTCGGTCTCAAGGCGGACAGCGCCGGTCCTAGTGACTCGTTTCACCCAATAAGGGCCTTCCCACTTCAGCGTCAACTTGTTGGAATTCTTGGCCGATTGAATGCGCCGAAGAACAAGGTCGCCTTCCTCGAAGCTTCTGGCATTAACTTTGCGGCTGTGGTAGCGGCGCAAAGCTTGCTGGTAGCGAGCAGCTCGCACAGCAGCCTGAAGACGATCCTCCTCGAGGAGCAGCGCGTCATCTTGACGCAGCTGCTCTTGCTGAAGCTGATCATAAGCGAGCACCCGAGGCGACCCGTATACGAGTTCCGTGGGGAGAACTGCCTCTGCTCCGTAAACAAGAGCAAAGGGCGTCTGGCCAGTGGCTCGATTTGGCGTCGTTCTGATCGACCAAAGAACCACTGGCAGCTGCTCGATCCAATTTCTTCCGCACTTGTGTAGCCTGTCGAAAGTTCTGGTCTTAAGCCCGCGTAGTACTTCAGCGTTCGCCCTCTCCGCTTGACCGTTGCTTCTCGGATGAGCAACAGAAGCGAAGCAGATCTTGGTGCCAAGATCTTGGACGTACTGCATGAAGGTGCAGCTCGTGAATTGTGTGCCATTATCGGTGATGATCCTGTTTGGGATTCCGAAACGGCAAACAATAGACCTAAAGAACCTGACTGCTGACTGTGCTGTCACCTTTCTCACTGGTTCCACCTCAGGCCACTTTGTGAACTTGTCGATCGCAACGTACAAGTACTCAAAGCCCCCGATGGCTCGGGGGAAGGGGCCGAGGATATCGAGCCCCCAGACCGAAAATGCCAAGACAAAGGGATTGTTTGGAGAGCTTGAGCTGGTTGATGAATCTGCTTGGAATGGAACTAGCACGCTTCACACTTGGTTACTTGTGCAGTTGCATCCTGGAGGGCTGTCGGCCAGAAGAAGCCTTGCCGGAAAGCCTTGCCAGCGAGTGCTCTTGCGCCAATGTGATGACCACATATGCCTCCATGTATTTCTGCTAACAGCTCTCGTCCATCTTCCCGGGAAATGCACTTCAATTTCGCTCCGTTGAATCTCCTTCTGTACAGTATGTCATCGACAAACTGGTACATACTTGATTGTCGGGCTACTCTTTCCGCTGCTTGTTGTTCCTCGGGGAGTTCTCCTGTTTGAAGGAATTGGACGATCTGCTGTGCCCATGCCGGAGCTTGTGGCTCGACGACAAGGACTAAAGGAGCAAATGCTGCTGCAGGAACATCCGCTTCCACGGCAAGAGTCTGAGATTCCGCCGGAGCGTGATGCTCCCCGGCAAGCGTGTTGGGACACGGCTTGTCGGGAGCGTCTACTTCAACGAAACAAACCCTAGGGCTTGTCGGAGTAGACTGCTCCTCAGCGCCCTCTGTGTCGAGCCTGGGGACTTTCTCGGCGGCGGCTCCGGGAAGCTCTACCGGGAAGTAGTCGCCAGTGACCAACTTTCTCTTTCCGCTCTGTCCAGTTGATGGTGTGACAGATGGGTGAGTCAGCTTGAGCACAAAGATTCCTGGTTCCACAGGTGACTTGAGTGCGGCACATTTTGACAGGCCATCTGCAATGTTATTCTGAGCTCTCGGAACATGTTCCATCTGCAAGCCGTCAAAATGTTCTTCTAGCTTCCTCACTTCATCGATGTACGCTTCCATCAACGGACTCTGATAATCTTTGTTAACTTGACGGATGACAAGCTGCGAGTCACCCCTGACAATGAGCTTCTTGATCCCAAGTTCTGCTGCTATTCTGAGTTCGGCAAGCAAACCTTCATACTCTGCAGTATTGTTTGTTGCCTGCTCCTTGGGAAAATGCATTTGGACCACGTACTTGAGGTGCTCTCCGGTGGGGGCGACAAGTAGTACGCCCGCACCGGCGCCTTGCAGCGAAAAGGCACCGTCAAAGTACATGATCCTCTCTCTGCTTGCTTCTTTGACGGGGATGCTCCTCTCCGGAGTCTCTTCATCAGGCGTTGGCGTCCACTCCGCTATGAATTCTGCCAAGGCTCGGCTCTGAATAGTTGAAGTACTTTCAAATTTGAGGCTAAAGCTTGACAGTTCCAGTGCCCACTCGACAATCCTGCCTGTTGCTTCTGGATTTTGCAATATCCTCTTCAGCGGAAAGCGAGTGACAACTGTGATCTCATGTGCTTGGAAGTAATGGCGCAGCTTCCTCGAGGCCATGAGGAGGCCGAAAAGCAATTTCTGCACACCAGAGTACCTTGATCTAGCCCCCTGGAGAAGGGAACTGACAAAGTAAACTGGGCGCTGCACCATCTTCTTCTGTTTCTCCTGTGGCACTTGTACAGATCCATCCTTGCCGGAGCCAGAACTTGTCGGACCAGGGCTTGTCGGTCCAGAACTCGTCGGGGGAGCCCCCTGCTTGTCACTGGATTCGCTTGCCGCGGCCGCTGGGTCATCATCTGCCTCCCTCTCTGCTACTAACGCAGCACTAACCACTTGATTGGTTGCCGCTAGATATAGCAGCAACTTCTCTTGTGGCTTAGGTGCGACAAGTGTTGGAGTGGAGGACAGATATTTCTTCAAGTCTTGCAGCGCAGCCTCCGCTTCCGGAGTCCATTTCATTGGACCCGCCTTTTTCAAGATTTTGAAAAATGGCAGGGCGCGTTCAGCAGACCTGGAAATGAACCTACCGAGAGCGGCAACGCAGCCGGCAAGCCTTCGTACGTCCTTGACTCGCTTCGGTGCCTCGATTTGCTCGATGGCCTCGATCTTGTTGGGGTTAGCTTCAATCCCCCTCTGTGACACAAAGAATCCGAGAAGCTTGCCGGAAGGGACTCCAAATACACACTTCTCGGGATTCAACTTGAGGTTGATCTTGCGCAGATTTTTGAAGGTCTCGTCCAAATCTTGGATCAGAGTTGCCCTGTCTCTGCTCTTGACCACTATGTCATCCATGTAAGCTTCTATGTTTCTGTGCAGCTGTGGCTCAAAAGCATGACCGACTACTCTTGCAAACGTCGAACCAGCATTCTTTAGCCCGAAAGGCATCCGTACAAAGCAATACGTGCCACATGGAGTAATGAATGCGGTTTTCTCTTCGTTCTCTTCTGCCATGAAGATCTGGTGATATCCTGAGTATGCATCAAGGAAGGAGAGCAGATCGCATCCTGCGGTGGAATCAACAATCTGATCGATGCGCGGCAAGGGGAATGGATCCTTAGGACAGGCTTTGTTGACATCAGTGAAGTCAATGCAGAGCCTCCACTTCCCGTTCGCCTTGCGCACGACTACCGGATTGGCTAGCCACGTTGGATGGAGTACTCCCCGGACCAATCCTGCTGCTTCCAACTTCCTAATCTCCTCTGCTATGAATTCTTGGCGCTCTACTGCTTGTTTCCTGACTCTTTGCTTGACGGGCCGCGTGTGAGGGCACACGGCAAGGTGGTGCTCGATTACTTCCCTGGGAACACCGGGGATGTCAGATGGTTGCCACGCAAACACATCGACATTCGCCCGAGTGTGGCACTGATGGTGAAGGTACCACCGGTGCCGTCCTTCTTGGTGGCCACCTTCTTGGTCTCTGGCGAGGCTACCTTTGCCTTCTTGCACTTGCCGGTGGAGCTCGATGGTGCGCTCTCGACGGCAGCGCAGCACTCCGAGGAGGTGCGCTTGCCGGAGTGGGCATCAGGGCTGCACTCGCCGGACTTGAACTTCTCCTTCCCCCGGGGAGCTTCAGCGGCAAGTGGCTCGCGTTCTGCCGCGGCTGCCGCTTCCCGGTAAATCTTGTCGGCGCAGATGAGTGCATCCCTCTTGTCACCTTGGACAGAAATGATACTCATCGGGCCAGGCATCTTGAGCACGTTGTATGCGTAGTGAGAGGCTGCCATGAACTTGGCAAGCGCTGGTCGGCCGAGTATCCCATTGTAGGGTAATGGGATATCAGCAACATCGAATGTGACCCTTTCTGTCCTAAAATTCAGCTCACTGCCAAATGTCACTGGTAGTGTGATCTTCCCCTTGGGCTTGCTCCTTCCCGGATTTATCCCTTGAAAGGTACCAGTCTCTTCGAGCTCGCTGTCGGGGATCTGAAGCTTCTTGAGCACTGTGGAGGAAATCAGGTTCAGGCCGGCCCCGCCGTCAACCAACATCTTCGTGACCTTGAGGTTGCGGATTGTTGGTGAGACCAACATCGGAAAGCACCCGACCGCAGTGATGCGATCAGGATGGTCTTCTACGTCGAAAATGATGGGCATGCCGGACCATTTCAGAGGCCTGCGCGCCTCGACGGATGGCTCCGTTGCGTTCACCTCTCGCACCCACTGCTTGAGTTGGCGGTGCGAGGCGTGTAGGGAGGCGCCGCCGTCGATGCACAGCACCTCTGTCGCCTTCTGAAACTCTTGGTCATCGGTCTCATCCTCCTCCATCTCATCTTCATCTTCGTCCTTGTCGCGGTCGCGGGGAGGCCTATCTCCTTGCCGTGGCTTGGGCTTGCCGCGGTGTCCTCCCCGGGCGGGAAGCTTCTTGCCGGATCCTCCGCCACCTCCCTGGGCTCTCTCCTTATCGCGGCGCTCGTACTCTGCTTTCTGCAGCTCCGCCATCTCTTCGACTTTCTTGCAGGTTTGGAGATCGTGTCCCTTGGTGTGGTGGATCTTGCAATACCGCTTGCCGGAGCCATCCTGCTTGTCGGCGGCTACTACAGCCTCGCCAGAGTCATCGGCCTTGGCCTTGTCGGAGCCGCCTCCGTTGCCGGAATGCTCAACAGCTAGCACATCCTTAGCCTTTCTCTTCCTGTTGTTCCGTCTCCGGTTCTTCCTTGCCGGGGCGGTATCCTCACTCTCAGATCCTTCTGCTCCCGCAACCTCTCCGGGGATTTTCCTTCCCTCCTCAGCCCGTGCACACTTGTCAGCCAGAGCATGAGCTCCCTGACGTCTCTGATCTTGCACATCGCCATCTCCTCCCTCATCCTGCGGTTACGCACGTTCTGATGAAAGGCGCTGATAACCGCAGCAGGGTGGACGTCTGGGATGTTGCGTTGCACCTGGCTGAATCTCTGTATGTACTTGCGCAGGGGTTCCCCTTCCTTCTGGACGAGCAAGTGGAGGTCACTCTCCTGGCCATGAGGCTTGTGGCCGCTCGTGAAGGCGCCAACAAACTGATGACACAGGTCAGCCCATGAAGAGATGGAACCGTCCGGCAAGTGCATGAGCCAAGATCTGACATTGGGCTTGAGTACCAGTGGGAAGTAGTTGGCGAGGATCTTCTCATCGCGCCCTCCGGCAGCCTACACCGCGATGGTGTAGATGCTGAGGAACTCCGATGGATGTATCCTGCCATCGTACTTCTCGGGCACGTCTGGCTTGAAGTTCTTGGTTTTGGGCCACTGGACTTGCCGCAGCTCGCGGGTGAACGCAGGGCAACCTGCCGCGTACGGCAAGTCGCCTGGCTCCCCTAGCGCATGCATGTTGACAACGGGCCCAGCACGCTGGTCAGATTGACGTCGCGTCTCCCTTCTGCGCTCGATGCGAGTGCGATCGTCTTTGTGCCGCCGTTCTTGGAGAACGTGGCGCTGGTCGCGTCGAGTCCGCGGGTCCGACGAAGCCGTGGAGTCGCCGTCGGGGTTGGTCCAATGAGCCGGCGATCTTGGCCTTCGGGGCTGGGAGTGCACGGAGGTGGCTCCCCCAGCGGTCTTGTCAGCGTGGGCTTGCGCTTGGACGCCTTGCCGGGGCCTCGATGCGCTCGGCTGCCGGGGCTTGTCGCCATTGGCGAAGGCGATGAGGCTGTATATGGTCATCCTCCAGTTGTCGATCTTGTGCGGCGCCGGAGGGTAGTCTAGGAGCAGCTGGGCTCGGGCCAGCGCTTCCTCTGTTGTCTTGGGTGGTGGTGGCGACGAGCGGCGCGAGGAGCGGGATGTGCTCGGACTCCCAACTGGATTGGGAGGTGCACCACCCCGCCCTGGCGACCGTACCTCGCTCGCGCCAGCATGCGGGCGTGCATGCTGACCTCGAGCGTCTCGCGACCCACCAGCTTGGCCTTGCTCCAACGCGAGCACGGTGCTAGGGGCACCGGGGCGTTGTCGACCTTGCACCTCCTGGGAGGGGCGCGATGTATGCATGGTCGCCGACGCTTGTGGGGCCTTGTTTTTGGATCTGGTGACGACGTGAGTCCCACCGTCGGCGCCCGTTCCTCTGCCGGCGTCCACTCCACCGCCCGTTTGCTCCGGCGGTGGTGGCGGAATCGATGCAGACGGAGCGGCTACCTCCGAAGGCTTCTTCTTCGGTGGCATGTTGATGAAGGCGCTGACGCAGCACGCGCGGAGACCGGATCGGATGCTCACAACCTCGACGCGCACCCCTACCTGGCGCGCCAAAGATGTCGGCGGCGGGGGCACGGTCTACTTCCGTGGCCGCCGGGCACCTATGGGGCACGGAGGGCCCCTTTTCTGGTTCGGCGAGGGGTGTGGAGGCCGCGCGCAGAGCAGATCGAGGTCCCGGGCGCGCGGTGGTGTGATTGAGAGAAACGAGCGATTTTTACCCAGCTTCGGAGCTCTCCGGAGAGATAAAACTCCTACTGCTGCCTTGTGTTGTTATTTGATCTTGCTCGAACACGAGCGCACGGTGGAGCGGTGTGTGTGTGTGTTGGTTCTCCGATGAACCCTAGTCCTGTCTCCCCAGATGGACCGAACCCTAGTCCTGTGTCCCCAAGATGGACCGAACCCTAGTCCTGTGTACCCAAGATGGACCGAACCCTTTTCTACGTGCGCATGGGCCTCCCTTTTATAGTCTGAAGGGGGCACCAACAGGTGGCAGTGTAGGAAGAGGGGGTACAAAGGTAAAAGCGCAGGTTGGTACAACAGTGACCAACAGTGCCCCCTACCTACGGACGGCAGGGGACAAGGGCATTTAATGCCCGTCCGGTCGCCCCAACAGTGCAAGGAGGCGATCGTCAGGTGAGCCACCGGTTGCCACGATGGCGTTTCTGTCAGCTCTGCTTGCCACCTCGCTCCGCATGGCTGTGTAGTGCCTCGCCACGTGCCTTTGGGGCTGCCTTGTGATGACACGTCGCCGGATGCGCTGGAGTTTGGTTGGCAATCTTGCCGCGGCAAGTGCCTTGCCGCGGTCCTCCTCTTGTCGGGCTGGCAAGCTTGCCGGCCCTCGGGCCTTGCCGGGACGCGCGGGGCGTCGCGGCAAGTCTTCTGGAGGTGCCTTGCTTCCCGGCAAGCTCCTCTTGCCGGGGCCTTTATTTTCTTCCCGGCGAGCTCTCCTTGCCGGGCCTTGTTTGGTCTTCCCGGCAAGCTCCTCTTGCCGGGGGCTTGGTTGGCCTTCCCGGCAAGCTCCTCTTGCCGGGGGCTTTAGCTTGAGCATTCTGTTCTTGGATGGCATCAAAGTAGCCGCGGAGGATCTTGGCGGACGCCCGGCAAGCCCTGCCGCGGGTTGCTGCGACTGCCCGTGCACGAGTTCGGGGTACTAAGGTACCCCCCTACTTTAGTACACCAACAACAGCCTAGGATTAAAGTTTCCTCTATAAGCGTTGTTACCAAAATTATTCCTACCAACAAAATTCACATCCATGGATTCATTATTATTCTCAATCAAGGTAGACAAAGGCATATCATTAGGATCAGAAGAAACACTCTTATTAGCAAACAATTTCATAAGTTCATCCATCTTTCCACTCAAAACATTAATTTCTTCAATCGCATGCACTTTTTTACTAGTAGATTTTTCGGTATGCCATTGAGAATAATTAACCATAATATTATCTAGGAGATTAGTAGCTTCTCCTAAGGCGATTTCCATAAAAGTGCCTCCCACGGCCGAATCTAAAAGATTTCTAGAAGCAAAATTCAATCTGGCATAAATTTTTTGTATAATCATCCACAAATTCAAACCATGAGTAGGGCAATTACGTATCATTAATATCATCCTCTCCCAAGCTTGTGCAACATGTTCATGATCAAGTTGCTTAAAATTCATAATATAGTTTCTAAGAGAGATGATCTTAGCGGGATGAAAATACTTAGAGATAAAAGCATCTTTGCATTTATTCCATGAATCAATACTAGGCAAAGACGAAAACCAAGTTTTAGCACGATCTCTAAGCGAAAAAGGAAATAGCTTCAATTTAACAATATCATTGTCCACATCTTTCTTCTTTTGCATATCACACAAATCAACAAAGCTATTTAGACGGGTAGCGGCATCTTCACTAGGAAGGCCGGCAAATTGATCTTTCATGACAAGATTCTGCAAGGCAACATTAATTTCACAAGATTTAGATCGGTAAGAGGAGCAATCTAAGTGCTAAGAAAATCATTGTTGTTGTTATTGGCAAAGTCACACAATTTAGTATTATCTTGAGCCACGAGACAAGCAAGCAATCCAACACACAAGCAAACAAGAAGCAAGCAATAAAGAGGCGAACGGACAAAGAGGGCTAATAAAACGACAAGGGTGAAGTGGGGGAGAGGAAAACAAGAGGAAAATGGCAAATAATGTAATGCGAGGGATAAGATTTTGTGATGGGTACTTGGTATGTCTTGACTTGTGCGTAGACTCCCCGGCAACGGTGCCAGAAATCATTCTTGCTACCTCTTGAGTACTGCGTTGGTTTTCCCTTGAAGAGGAAAGGGTGATGCAGTAAAGCAGCGTAGGTATTTCCCTCAGTTTTTGAGAACCAAGGTATCAATCCAGTAGGAGACCACTGTTGAGTCCCACGCACCTACACAAACAAATAAGAACCTCGCAACCAATGTGGTAAAGGGGTTTTCAATCCCTTCGTGGTCACTTACGAGAGTGAGATCTGATAGATATGATAAGATAATATTTTCGGTATTTTTATGATAAAGACCAAAAGTAAAGAAATCAAAATAAATGGCAATTGAAATAGCTTGTTGACGGAAGATTAATATGATGGAAAATAGACCCGGGGGCCATAGGTTTCACTAGTAGCTTCTCTCAAGATAGCATAAGTATTATGGTGGGTAAACGAATTACTGTTGAGCAATTGATAGAATTGAGCATAGTTATGAGAATATCTAGGCATGATCATGTATATAGGCATCATGTGCATGACAAGTAGACCGAAATGATTCGCCATCTACTACTATTACTCCACACATCGACCGCTATCCAGCATGCATCTAGAGTATTAAGTTCATAAGAACAGAGTAACACCTTAAGCAAGATGACATGATGTAGAGGGATAAACCCATGCATTATGATCTAAACCCCATCATTCTATCCTCGATGGAAACGATACAATATGTGTCGGTTCCCTTTCTATCACTGGGATCGAGCACCACAAGATTGAACCCAAAGCTAAGCACTTCTCCCATTGCAAGAAAGATCAATCTAGTAGGCCAAACCAAACTGATAATTCGAAGAGACTTGCAAAGATAACCAATCATACATAAAATAATTCAGAGGAGATTCAAATATTGTTCATAGATAGACGAGATCATGAACCCACAATTCATCGGATCTCGACAAACACATCGCAAAAAGAAGAGTTACATCAAATAGATCTCCAAGAGAATCGAGGAGAACTTTGTATTGAGATCCAAAGAGAGAGAAGAAGCCATCTAGCTAATAACTATGGACCCGAAGGCCTGAAGTAAACTACTCACACATCATCGAAGAGGCTATGGTGTTGATGTAGAAGCCCTCCGTGATCAATGCCTCCTCTGGTGGAGTGCCAGAAAAGGCCCCAAGATGGGATCTCACGGGTACAGAAGGTTGCGGTGGTGGAATTAGGGTTTTGGCTCCATGTCTGATGGTTTGGGGGTATATAGGTATATATAGGAGGAAGAAGTAGGCCGGTGGAGCTACGAGGGGCCCACGAGGGTGGAGGGCGCGCCCAGGGGGTAGGCACGCCCCCTGCCTTGTGGCCTCCTCGTTCGTTTCTTAACGTCCACTCCAAGTCCTCTAGATCAAGTTTGTTCCAAAAATCATGTTCCCGAAGGTTTCATTCCGTTTGTACTCCGTTTGATATTCCTTTTCTGCAAAACACTGAAATAGGCAAAAAATAGCAATTTGGGTTGGGCCTCCGGTTAATAGGTTAGTCCCAAAAATAATATAAAAGAGTACAATAAAGCCCATTGAACATCCAAAACAGAATATAATATAGCATGGAACAATAAAAAATTATAGATACATTGGAGACGTATCAGTATGAACCATAGAGAAGTTGGAATACAGTAGATATTACACCAATATTAATTTAGAATGAGTTCACAATAGTACCTAAGTGGTGATTTATTTTCTTATACTAAGAGAGCTTACAAGTTTTCTGTTAAGTTTTGTCTTGTGAAGTTTTCAAGTTTTGGGTAAAGATTCGATGGACTATGGAATAAGGAGTGGCAAGAGCCTAAGCTTGGGGATGCCCAAGGCACCCCAAGGTAATATTCAAGGACAACCAAGAGCCTAAGCTTGGGGATGCCCCGGATGGCATCACCTCTTTCGTCTTCATTCATCGGTAACTTTACTTGGAGCTACATTTTTTATTCACCACATGATATGTGTTTTGCTTGGAGCTTCATTTTATTTTCTTTTGTTTTGCTTGCTGTTTGAATAAAATACCAAGATCTGAAATTATTAAATGTTAGAGAATCTTCACATAGTTGCATAATTATTCGACTACTCATCGATCTTCACTTATATCTTTCGGAGTAGTTTGTCATTTGCTCTAAGTGCTTCACTTATGTCCTTCTATAGCACGGTGGTAGTTTTATTTTGAAGAAAGATATGAACTCTCATGCTTCACTTATACTCCCTCTGTCCAAGAAAAGTTGTCACCAACGTAGTTTAATTGTAATTTTGCAGAAAACCCCTTTTAACTTTAAATCTCGTGCTAATCAACCCTTCTAACTCCCCCGACGCCCGTCGGCACCACGCGCGCGCCAACCTCCACCTCCCCCCGTCGCCCACGGGCACTGTGGCCCAACCGCCATAGGATCAGCCGGCAATGAAGTCCCACTTGCGCCGTCACCCACCTTCCCCACAACTGCCATCTTGCACCGCCCCTGCTTAGCTGCGCTGTGGAGGCGAGCTTCGTCGCTGCCCAGCTGCTCCTCCGCGGCGACACCTCGACGAGCGGCGATTCCATGGCTCACGGTCGGCTCTACTCTCGTCCTTCTCGCATCCCCGGTCGCAACCCCGGTGCGCCAAGGCCAGCCACTCTGCTGCAGGAGTTGGGAAAGACCCCAGCCACCGCTGCTCCACCGCCTGCACCGAGGTGACCAATGCCTCCACCGTATGGCCGAACGCCGCTGCCCACCTACTACTCCTTGCCAATTTCTTCTTCTTCGTCGTCATCCAGGCGACCCAGCTCCTCCTCGCCGCCTCTGCTGCTACTGAAAGGTAGCCAGCACCCTGAAATTAGTTTCAAATTGATGTTAATTTGTTATGCAGATCAAATTGATGTCAAATTGAGGTGAATTAGAGTAGCAGCCGATCATCTAGTATGTAATTTGATGAGCGTGTGCACACACACAATATTCATTCTGTAAGAGTAAATTGTATAGTAAACTGAATTAAGTGAACAAGAAGTGTTACTCATAGGCTTAGACCGAAGGACTTGTAGAATTCAACAACAAATGGAGTACCAAATTAATTACTCAAAATGGATCATATATAGAGTTGCTTCCATGTGTTATGTGTTAAAAAAGTGCACAATTATGCAATAAACTGTAGTACACTGAATTGTGCTCCGAATAGCGCACAATAGTGCATAATCTATTGGTCTTTTGTGCACTATTCCAAACTGAAAATTGTAGTAAACTGAAGTTTTTCTTGCTGCAATGATATTTAGAGCAGCACTTCACTAGTAATCAAAAGAGCACCTTACATGGTTAATTGATCTTAAGTAAGAGTTGATAAAAACATGTCCCTCAAAATAACATTCAGTAAATGCATTCGTTCACAGCATACACACGCTCCCCTGTTAAGTTAACCAAATTATTCAGATTAAGTTAACTGAATTTCTTGCCTTGACTCAAGCATCCACTATCTGTAATTGTTTTTCCATCATATGAATAGTGGAAATAACCAATAGTTGAACATTTTCTTAAGATTATTTCAATCAAATAAATAGTGGAAATGCCCTTATGTAGCCATGCCAGGTTCTAGTTTTCTAGTCCTGTAGTAAGCCAACCAATAGATTGATTTTGATTGAACGCACCTAGTGTAATTTCATCCCTGGCTAGTCATATTCTATGAGCTACCAGATGCATATCCTTATCCATGCCCTCTATGAATTAGTGTTACAGTTTCTGTAGGATTTCACAATTAGTAGACCCAATTAGAGCACTAATAGTACTCCTTTTGGTTTGAGTGCATAGAGATATTTTAGGAAATGTAATGCAGATCATATTAGGTAAGCAAGAAAGAAATTTCTACACAAAATGCTCAATACTGTATGTTCGGAGTAGCTGCACATTCAACAGAACAGAACATAAAATGCTCAGTACTGTACACTTTGATCTTATTGCAATAGAACACAAAATGATCAGCACACAAAATATACTCCAAAATTCTTTATAGTTATACAGTCAAGCATACTATATGTTCCATGGAAGCAACATCTTTAGCTCACCTGAGATCAATGGAAGCAAGATCCATTCCTCTGCACCAAGTCCACCTCCAATCACTGTAGAAAACAAGAGGATAAGAAATAAATTAGCTCACCATTTTGAAAATAGAAACTAGAAGCAGAAGTAGAAGAAGCCCCAGAAGCAGGGGACCTGCACGGGGGTGGGCGGGCAGCAGAAGCAGAAACGGCGGCGGTGGCGCCGGTGGAGTGAAGAGGGTGAGGAGCTCGAGAATCTGGAGGAGTAGCTCGAGGACCTGGAAGAGGAGCAACTGTCGCAGATTTCTGCAGCAGCTCGAGGACGAGGAGCTCGTGGTCGGGAGGAGGAGCTCGAGGACCTGCATCCAGGACATGAGCGCCGCCACTTGAGCCGGCAAGTCGCGGGATTTGCAGTACAGGGGATCGCTTCCTTCTTGATTTCCTGGTGCGGACGAAGAGAAGCGGCAAGACGACGGGGAGAAGGCGTCCGGTGTGTGGCGAGGCGATGGAGAAGGTGGTGACACAATAGATCAGGCGGCAACGTGACGGAGCAGACGACCGACGCGTGGCGAGGCGACGGAGCAGGGAAGCGGTCGGAGTGAGGGCTGCGTATTTTGTCGGAAGAAAGGGGAGGTGTTTTCCACAAAATGTCGTCGGAGACAACTTTTCTCGGATGGAGGGAGTATTATTTTGAGAGTCTTTTAGAACAACATGGTAATTTGTTTGGGTTATAAAATTAGTCCTAATATGATAGGCATCCAAGATGGGTATAATAAAAACTTTCATATAGAGTGCATTGAATACTATGAGAAGTTTGATACTTGATGATTGTTTTGAGATATGAAGATGGTAATATTAGAGTCGTGCTAGTTGAGTAATTGTGAATTTGAGAAATACGTGTGTTGAGGTTTGCAAGTCCCTTAGCATGCACGTATGGTAACCGTTGTGTAACAAATTTGAAACATGAGGTGTTCTTTGATTGTCTTCCCTATGAGTGGTGGTCGGGGACGAGCAATGGTCTTCTCGTACCAATCTATCCCCCTAGGATCATGCGCATAGTGCTTGGTTTTTGATGACTTGTAGATTTTTTCAATAAGTATGCGAGTTCTTTATGACTAATGTTGAGTCCATGGATTATACGCACTCTCACCCTTCCATCATTGCTACCCTCTTCGGTACCGTGCATTACCCTTTCTCACCTTGAGAGTTGGTGCAAACTTCGCCAGTGCATCCAAACCCCGTGATATGATACGCTCTATCACACATAAACCTCCTTATATCTTCCTCAAAACAGCCAACATACCTACCTATTATGGCATTTCTGTTGGGGATATTACTATCAGTTGAGACCCGCCCAGGTGGGGCCGGGTCAGCTTCAATGGCGGGTTACGCAAGAAGCTCAGTAAACATCCAAGTTTGTAGTTTATTAAGTCTTATAGAAGGCCCAAAGGCCTGGAGCCGGCTTGAGGCCCAATATTGTAAGTAAACCGCCATATGTAAGGAAATACTTGTACAGAAAGACATGTAAAGAAAGTCACCGAGCCGGACACGATTATGAGCCGGCCGGGACTCTGTAGGCCACCTGGCGTCAACCCGTGTATATAAGGGGACGACTCGGTGGCGGTTTAGGGGAAGAAACAACCAAGTCGATAACCAAGCCGGCGAGTTGAGCCTCTTGGAAGTCGAAACCTTAGCAATACCAATCCCAACTAGACGTAGCTTTTACCTTCATCGTAAGGGGCCGAACTAGTATAAAATTCTCTCGTGTCCTTTGTCCCGATTAACCCCTTTAAGCTTCCTAGTGTGATGGCCCTACGACTAAGTCCTTTCTCTAGGACATCTGCCGTGTCAACTCCACGACAGTTGGCAACCACCGTGGGGCCAGCGCATAGTGGATTTGAGTTCTTGAAGGGCAACTTCGAAGGGCTCAAGGGATACGTTGTGGGCCGGATGACCAAGAGTCGTCGCGGCAACCTCTACATCAACGACGAGGGCTTGGGCCCCGAGGCCGGCTCGATCGAGTACGGGTACCGGGTCCCCTTCGGCGGAATTCATGTCTTCATCGGCCGGATCGGCGAGTCAGGCCCTGAGCCGGACGTCCACACCAATCTCATCGAAACGGCTCAGCGCGTCGGGTTAACCCATGTTCAATCTATTGTGAAGCATGCTTTCGTAGGCTGCGTCCATGGCGGTGAATACTCCGACGGATCGATCGAAGGTGGGGAGACGGCCATCTGCTCCGATACTGCATCATCAACAGGTGAGACAGACTCATTGTACCAACTGCAAGACGGCATGCTCGGGGGCTATTCTGACGGCAGCAGTATTCCGGACCCCCTTGAGCCGCCGAATTGGGCCGGAGTCTTTATGGCAGGGACACAGCCCGGGCAGAACTCCACCGCAGCGACAGCGGTGGCCACCGGGTCGGCAGCTGCCGGGTCAGGAGACCCCGCGCGCCCCCTGGCTCAGGTTCTCATGGACCTCATGGATAAACTGACGACTCTGTTAACCGCCGCGGTAGAGCCAGCGGATAAAGCCCAGCATGACGCGGAAGTGGCACGAGTGTGGGAGGAGATGGTGCAAGCCAGGGAAAATCTAGCAACGGAGGAAACTTGGATGGCAGTAGAACGAGCAGCTTTGGATGCTCGTGCTCAGCAGCTTCAAGCAGAAACCTTTCAGCTCTCGGTGGATCTTAATGCATCAAACGAGGTCATGAGGAGGAGGCATCAGAAAACTCAGTCGCGTTTGCCTCTAACGCTGGATCCAAGGAATCTATTCCATACACCCGGAGCTGGAGGGAGCAACCCGCCCAGAGGCAAACTGGGTCGCGACGCCCGGTGCACCAGTTCAGCCACGCACCATGGAGCCGCCGCGCATGACTACAACTCCTCCTTGTTATATATCAACGCCCCCGGTTCACTTCTCCAACCCCATGGAGAACCTCATTGCTGCGTCGGCTCGTTTGGCAGCTCTCTCAATGGAAGGCGACTCGCTAGCAGCAATTGAAACCTGGAGGGTAAGAGAACTACTTCAAACAGCTTTGGCCCAGCAGGATGCATACTCCTACAGTCGAGACAGGATTCATCCAACTCCTCGTCCAAGCCGCAGCCCGAGTTACAGTAGGTACATGGAATCTGCGGAGATGTCAAGTAATGCTCAACGCCACAACCGGCCATATAGGAATGAGCCAGTGCGGGCTGGATCCCTTAACTTGGCGGATCAGGAGAGGATTCGTCAAGAGGCGGAACGGGCGGCTCAGATAGCAGCAGAGCAGGCGGCTTACCAAACCTTTTCGGCTTATCCAGCAACCTCGGTTGCGGCAGGAGTGGCTACAAGAACCGGAGGCGTACCTTGCCTGGTCCCAGCCATACGCAATGAGCGGTTGCCCAAGGATTTCAAGGGACCTCGTAAGGTACCTAACTACACGGCTGACTTATAGCCGGGGGGCTTGGATTGAGAGTTATGAGATGGCTATGGAGCTGTTGGAGGTTAGTGATGCTGCAATGGCCAAGTACTTTACCATGATGTTGGATGGAATGGCTCGGACCTGGTTGAAAGGATTACCACCCAATTCCATCGGCTCATGGGCAAAGTTGAAGGCACGGTTCATCCAGAACTTTAAAGACACGTGTAAGCAGCCAATGTTGATTGGGGACCTGACCAATTGCAAGCAAGAGGATGGAGAATGTACAACCCATTGGGTGCGCCGGGTCAAGGAGATAATACATTCGTCTGATAAAATGGACGCCGACTCAGTAGTTTTGATGTTGGAGAAAAATTGTCGTTTTGAACCTCTGAAGCAGAAGTTGGGGCGTCCTAAACGTGACTGTAATGACATGGGAACGTTGATGGCGGCTCTTATCAAGTATGCCGATTCTGATACCACCAAAGACCCGGCATCTGATGAAGAAAAGGCAACAAAGGGAAAGAAGACCGACAATGGCAAGGGTCACCAGCATAACCCGGCAAATTAAGGAGGTAATAAGCGTAAGGCTGATGAGTTTGTTGCTAATACTAATGCGCATGGTGGTAATCAGCGGCGCAAGGGCAGACAACCCCCTCGATCGGGCGGGTCAGGCCCCACCCTTGAGCATTTGTTGAATAAACCTTGTCCAAGAAACGACACCTGGGAGAAGCCAGCCACCCACTTGTGGAAGGATTGCACGATCATGAAGGCGTTTAAAAATTCAAACGCATTTGTTGGGGTCACGGCCCGGGTGGCGGCTCAGGTGGAGGTGGCTTTCAGGGCCCGGGCGCCGGTTCAAGCGGAGGAGGTGTTCATGGTCAGGGTCATCCTGGTCACTAGGGAGGATATAATCAGCAACACGGCCAAGGGAATCAACAACAGCAACAGTCCGGCTATCAGAGCAACCCGAAGCAGTTGAGTAGCGGACAATATCATGTCTTTACTACCAGTTTATGTAAGAGAGACCAGAAACTCCACAAGAGGGCCGTCAATGCCGTTGAACTGGCAATTCCATGTTATCTACGTTGGTCAGAGCAGCCTATTGTGTGGAGCAGAGAGGATCACCCGCCCCGGGTTGATAATCCGGGCCATTTGGCTTTGGTCGTGGCACCTCAGGTTGGTGGGTACAAGTTTACTAAGGTACTCATGGATGGAGGAAGCAGCATCAACATCCTCTACTATGAGATGTTCCACCGGATGGGATTAACGGATAAAAATCTTAAACAACCCAACACTGTTTTTCATGGTGTGGTACCCGGTAAGTCGGCATACCAGTTGGTAAGATCGAGCTGGAGGTAGCCTTTGGGGATGAGTATGACTTCAGAGCAGAAAAATTAACCTTTGAAGTGGTTAAGATCAAAAGCCCATATCATGCTATGTTTGAGCGGCCGGCTTATGCCAAGTTCATGGCTCGGCCGTGTTACGTGTATTTGCAGCTCAAGATGCTGGGTCACAAGGGCACCATTATAGTCCATGGGAGCCGGAAGATAGCCTTGGAATGTGAAGAGGGGGATGCTGCCTATGCTGAATCTATTTGTGCAACAAAGGAGTTGAAATTCTACAAGGATCATGTTGACCCGGCGGACATAACGTCATTAAAGAAACCAACAACAGAGCATGAGTCGGAGTTAAAGTTCAAATTAGCTGATGACACTAAGATGGTTGACTTTGTGCCTGGCGATTCATCCAAACAGTTCATCATTAGCGCAAACTTGGATCCGAAATAGGAAAGCACGCTCATCGAGTTCATCCATGAGAACCGGGACATTTTTGCATGGAAACCTTCAGACATGTCGGGTGTCCCGAGGGAACTCGCTGAGAACACTCTTAATATCGATCCAAAGTTTGAACCTGTCAGACAGTTTCTTCGACGGTTCAAAGAAGAAAGGCGCAAGGCCATCAAAGAAGAGGTGGCTCGGCTCTTGGCGGCCGGGTTCATTGTGGAGGTCTTTCACCCATAATGGTTAGCTAACCCGGTGCTCGTGCTCAAAAAGAATGACACCTGGCGTATGTGTGTGGATTACACAGATTTAAACAAGGCTTGTCTGGCTGATCCTTTTGCTCTTCCCCGTATTGATCAGATCATTGATGCTACGGCGGGTTGCGCACGGTTGAGTTTCTTAGATGCTTACTCCAGTTATCATCATATTAAGATGGCAGTCAAGGATCAAGAGAAGACAACATTTATAACTCCTTTTGGGGCTTTCTGCTATGTGTCTATGCCTTTTGGGCTTAAGAGTGCCCAGGCGACTTACCAGCGGTGTGTGCAGAATTGTCTTCACAATCAAATTGGGCGCAATGTTCATGCCTATGTGGATGATATAGTGGTGAAATCCAGGGAAGAGGAAACCTTGGTCACATACCTGAAAGAGACTTTTGATAATCTTCGGGTTTACAAGATGATGCTTAACCTGGCCAAGTGTGTTTTTGGAGTGCCATCTGGCAAGCTCTTGGGTTTTCTGGTGTCTAACCGAGGTATTGAAGCTAACCCGGAGAAAATCAAGGCAATCACATCTCAAGCCAAACCAACCTGTGTCAATGATCTTCAATGACTGGCGGGTCGTGTGGCTGCTTTGAGCCAGTTCATAAGCCGGTTAGGGGAAAAGGCTATGCCTCTGTATCAATTGATGAAGAAAACGGATGTTTTTGTTTGTAGTGATGCTGCGAATGCCGCTTTTGAGGATCTGAAGGACAGCTAGCTGAGCCGCCGGTCCTAGCTGCTCCAATTGAGAAAGAGCCGCTATTGTTATACGTGGCTGCCAACTCACGGGCTGTTAGTGTGGCTATGGTGGTAGAACGCAAGGAGGCGGGCAGAGAGCATCCGGTTCAGCGGCCGGTTTATTATGTCAGTGAAGTGCTAATTGAGTCTAAGCAACGATATCCACATTGGCAGAAGCTTGTTTATGGGGTGTTCATGGCAAGCCGGAAGCTTAAGCATTACTTTCAGGGACATCCAATCACTGTGGTTAGCTCTGCTCCTTTGGGAGACATTATTCAAAACAGAGAAGCTATAGGGCGAGTTGCGAAGTTGGCAATTGAGCTTGGGTCTCATGGGCTGAAGTATGTTCCACGCACTGCGATTAAGTCTCAAGCCCTGGTTGACTTCATCAATGATTGGATAGAGATGCAGATGCCAGAAGAAAAGCCGGACAACACATATTATACTATTCATTTTGATGGGTCCAGGCAATTGGAAGGCTTGGGGGCTGGGGTTGTATTAACTTCCCCACGAGGTGATAAATTTTGTTATGTGTTATGATTAATGTTTCTGTGTACTAACAACGCAGCAGAGTATGAAGCATTGCTCCATGGTCTTCGAGTGGCAAAGGAGATGAGCTTGAGCCGGGTCAGATGTCTTGGTGATTCAGATCTAGTGACTCAGCACGTGTCTGGCAAGTGGGATTCCAAAGACCCCTCTCATGGCGGCTTATCGCCAAGAGGTCGATGATGTTGCAGGATATTTTAAAGGTTATCAGGTGGAACACATTGACCGTCGAAAAAACGGAGCAGTTGATGCTTTGAGCCGGCTGGGGTCTCAACGTAAGCCGGTACCACCCAACACCTTTTTAGATGTTTTGCATAACCCCTCTGTCAAGTTGCCCACAGAAGAAGATTTAGCTATTCCTGACCCGGAGGCGCAGTTGGTGGCGGCTCTTCACGTCATCCCAGATTGGACGGTGCCGTTCTTGGCTTACATGACCCGGGGAGAATTGCCAGCGGATGAGACCCTAGCTCGACAGATAACCCGGCGGTCTAAGTCCATGACGATTTCGGATGGAGAATTATTTCATCACAGTTTTTCTAGAGTGTTTCAACGGTGTGTTTCCCCCAAAGAAGGTCAAGAAATCCTTCGTGAGATCTATGAAGGCTATTGTGGTCATCACGCCGGGTCAAAATCTTTAGTGGCCAAGGTGTTTCGTCACGGTTTTTACTGGTTGACGGCTCACGCTGATGCAGAAGATCTGGTCAGTAGATGTGATGGATGTCAGAAATTCGCACGACGAGCGCATGTGCCGGCTCAAGAGCTCCGAATGATTCCAATCACTTGGCCGTTTGCAGTCTGGGGGATCGACATGGTGGGACCTTTCAAAAGGTCTAAGGATAAAAGGACGCATCTCTTGGTGGCTGTTGATAAGTTCACCAAATGGGTTGAGGCGGAGCCTGTGAGTAAGTGTGATGCACCCACAGCGGTTCAGTTCATGAAAAAGTGATCTTCCGTTTCGATTTTCCACACAGTATTATTACAGACAATGGCACAAATCTATCCCAAGGGTCTATGGAAGAATTTTGTCAGCGAGAGCACATCCGGCTTAATGTTTCTTCCGTAGCTCGTCCTCAATCCAACGGTCAAGCGGAGAGAGCCAATCAGGAAATTCTGAAAGGGTTAAAACCCCGGCTTATGGTTCCTTTACATCGAACGCCGGGTTGTTGGGTAGAGGAATTGCCTTCAGCGTTATGGAGTATCAATACTACACCCAACAGGTCTACGGGTTACACACCCTTCTTCATGGTTTATGGAGCAGAAGCAGTATTACCCAATGACATCCGTCATGACTCGCTCCGTGTGGCGGCTTATGTTGAAGCTAACAATTAAAAAGCCAGACAAGACGCGCTTGATTTGTTGGATGAAGAAAGAGACTTAGCAGCAGCGCGGTCAGCAATTTATCAACAGGACCTGCGTCGTTATCATAGCCGCCGAGTTAAGTCTAGGACTTTTCAGGAAGGCGACTTGGTGCTCCGGCTCGTCCAAGATCTTTCAGATGCACACAAGTTATCCCCACCTTGGGAAGGACCCTTTGTGGTCAGTAAAAATTTAAACAATGGGTCCTACTACCTCATTGACGTTCGAGAGCATGCAGACTCACATAAGTCGGAAGAGGAGACCCGCCGGCCGTGGAACATTGCTCAACTTCGGCCATGAGGGAGTCCTAGATTAGGGGGTCTCCGGACAGCCCGACTATATCCTTTGGCCGAACTGTTGGACTATGAAGATACAAGATTGAAGACTTCGTCTCGTGTCCGGATGGGACTCTACTTGGCGTGGAAGGCAAGCTAGGCAGTACGAATATGGATATCTCCTCCTTTGTAACCGACCTTGTGTAACCCTAGCCCTCTCTGGTGTCTATATAAACCGGAGGGTTTTAGTCTGTAGAACAACATACAATCATACCATAGGCTAGCTTCTAGGGTTTAACCTCTCCGATCTCGTGGTAGATCAACTCTTGTAATACCCATATCATCAAGAATAAATCGAGCATGACGTAGGGTTTTACCTCCATCAAGATGGCCCGAACTTGGGTAAAACATTGTGTCCCCTGCCTCCTGTTACCATCCGCCTTAGACACACAGTTCGGGACCCCCTACCCGAGATCCGCCGGTTTTGACACCGACATTGGTGCTTTCATTGAGAGTTCCTCTGTGTCGCCACCGTTAGGCTTGATGGCTCCCACTATCATCGATAGCGATGCAGTCCAGGGCGAGACTTTTCTCCCTGGACAAATTTTTGTGTTCGGCAGCTTCGCACTGTGGGCCAACTCGCTTGGCCATCTGGAGCAGATCGAAAGTCACGCCCTGGCTGCCAGGTCAGATTTGGAAGCTTAAACTACAAGGCTGATATCCGTGGAGACTTGATCTTCGATGGATTCGAGCCCGTGCCTTGTGCGCCACGCGGTCACGATGAGCACGATTTACCTCAGCCATCGGACAGTGTTCAAGAAATCGCACCGGCAGCCGCTCTAACCGTTAATTCAGAGCCAGTTGCGCCTCCCATGGACGGGTGGATAGACCCCGCCACAGAGGCCGTATCCCCAACGGCGATCGAGCCGAATATCGACCTTACCCTTCACGAGAGCCATGTTGCTAAACAGCCGGATTCTTCTCCGGCCATGGACTCCGAACCGCCTGCACCCGTTCCTATCGAATTCGGTTGGGCGCCGATCATGGAGTTTACCTCCGCGGATATTTTTCAGCACTCGCCCTTCGGCGATATACTGAACTCATTAAGGTCTATCTCCTTGTTAGGAGGATCCGGGCCGAACTATGTCCGACAGGATTGGGATGCGGATGATGAAGATATTCGCCGCCCACCCACCACCCACTTAGTAGCCTCTATCGATGACTTAACCGACATGCTCGACTCCGACTCCGAAGACATCGACGGTATGGACGACGATGCAGGAGACGAACAGGAACCACGGCCTACAGGGCATCGGACGCCCACTTCATCACATGACATATACATGGTGGACACACCAAAAGAAGACGACGACGAGGAACGGAAGGACGCAACAAAGGGTTGTCCCCTCGAGAAGCAGTCAAAGCGGCGGCATAAGCGCCGCCCCAAATCCCGCCTCGGTAGAAACAACGATCATATAGACCCAGCATTAGAGCAGGGTGAACCATCGCCGGACAACGGCAACAAGGAGAATCAAACCGAACAACCCGACTCTGTCAAAGATAATAGTCCAGACGACAACACACCGGATAGACACCTGGAGCAACAGAATGCCCATCAAAGGCTTGTTGCCACCGCGAGGAGTCTAAAAAAGCAGAAGCAAAGGCTCAAGCCTGTGCAAGACACACTCAAAATCAGATGGAGTAAAGTACTCAACACAGTAGCGAAGTACGGCGGTAATTGCCACACCAAGAGCTACCCTAAACGGAAGTTGCTACCTGAATTCGATGAGGAGGCCTTAGATCCCCCGCAACCAAAATTTAAAACGGCCATCTGGCCAGATAGACGACCTCACGGCCAACATAGAGCAGCAAATAACACCGCACATAAGCCAATACGCGATCCACGCGAGGGCTCGCATCAAAAGGACGGCACAACCAGATCCATCTATGGACCACGCAAGCGTGCTCCAGCATACGGTGCAACACAAGAAACATCTGAACACCACGGTACACCCAGATACAGGGGTGCCGCACACCCCCTATGTTTCACCGACGAGGTGCTGGACCATGAATTTCCAGAGGGATTCAAACCCGTAAACATAGAGGCATACAACGGAACAACAGACCCTGGGGTCTGGATTGAGGACTATATCCTCCATATCCATATGGCTCGAGGAGAAGATCTCCACGCCATCAAGTAATTACCCCTCAAGCTCAAAGGGCCAGCTCGTCACTGGCTTAAAAGCCTCCTCGAAAGCTCCATTGGAAGCTGGGAGGAGCTTGAAGAAGCTTTTCGGGGAAATTTTCAAGGGACTTATGTCCGACCTCCAAACGCGGACGATTTGAGTCATATAACTCAACAGCCCGGAGAGTCAGCCCGAAAGCTTTGGAACAGGTTTCTTACTAAAAAGAACCAAATAGTCGACTGTCTGGACGATGAAGCCTTGGCAGCTTTTAAGCATAGCATCCGCGACGAATGGCTTGCCAGACACCTCGGCCAAGAAAAGCCGAGAACAATGGCAGCATTAACAAGCCTCATGACCCACTTTTGCGCGGGTGAGGATAGCTGGCTAGCCAGATGCAGCACCAGCGACCCAAGTACATCCGAAGTTAGAGATGGAAATGGGAAATCACGACGCAGCAAAACTAATAAGCGCCGGAATAAAGAAGACAGCCCGAAGAGCACATTGGTAAACGCCGGATTCAGAAGCTCTCGGCCAGGGCAGCAAAAGCCGCCCTCTAAAGGCGCCGGAGATGAACTGTCCAGCCTAAACAAAATTCTGGACCAAATATGTCAGATCCATAGCACCCCCGATAAACCTGCAAATGATACCCACAGAGAATGTTGGGTCTTCAAGCAGTCCGGCAAGCTCAACGCCGAACATAAGGGGCAGGATACACCAAGCGAAGACGAGGATGAGCCTCGCAAGAAAAGCACTGGGGAACAGAAGAAATTTCCACCAGAAGTCAAAACAGTACACGTGTTACTCGTGATAAAGGGGAGAAACAAAGCGGTACTCCCAGATAAATACACCCAAGGGCCTATCACCGCGGAGTTCTGCCACTGGCCGTCTCAACCGATCACCTTCGACCATCAGGATTACTCAGCAAGTATCCGGCGTGCAGGATGGGCTGCCTTGGTATTAGATCTAATAATTGACGGATACCACTTCACACGAGTCCTGATGGACGGTGGCAGCAGTCTAAAACCTGATATATCAGGACACAATCCGCAAAATGGGGATAGACCCAAAGAAAATTTGCCACAACAATACTACCTTTAAATGAGTAACGCGAGGCCCAGGGGCTCATTGCACGGGCTCCCTGCTACTAGAGGTTATATTCGGCTTCCCCGTTAACTTTCGTAGCGAAAATTTAACCTTCCACATTGCTGCGTTCCAAAGTGGCTATCAAGCACCACTTGGACGTGAAGCTTTCGCTCGCTTTAATGCAATACCTCATTACGCTTCCCTCACGCTTAAGATGCCCGGTCCATGTGGCATCATTATAGTAAATGGAAATATTGAGCGATCCCTGCGTGCCAAAGATAGTGCGGCTGCCTTGGCAGCCGCACACTAAAACGGCCTCACCAACTAAAGCATTCGATAGGTAGTCAAGACCACGGACACAGTTAGATAGGTAGTCAAGACCACGGACACAGGAGCGGGATGTGCTCGGACTCCCAACTGGATTGGGAGGTGCACCACCCTGCCCTGGCGACCGTACCTCGCTCGCGCCAGCATGCGGGCGTGCATGCTGACCTCGAGCGTCTCGCGACCCACCAGCTTGGCCTTGCTCCAACGCGAGCACGGTGCTAGGGGCACCGGGGCGTTGTCGACCTTGCACCTCCTGGGAGGGGCGCGGTGTATGCATGGTCGCCGACGCTTGTGGGGCCTTGTTTTTGGATCTGGTGACGACGTGAGTCCCACCGTCGGCGCCCGTTCCTCCGCCGGCGTCCACTCCACCGCCCGTTTGCTCCGGCAGTGGTGGCGGAATCAATGCAGACGGAGCGGCTACCTCCGAAGGCTTCTTCTTCGGTGGCATGTCGATGAAGGCGCTGACGCAGCGCGCGTGGAGACCGGATCGGATGCTCACAACCTCGACGTGCACCCCTTCCTGGCACGCCAAAGATGTTGGCGGTGGGGGCACGGTCTACTTCCGTGGCCGCCGGGCACCTATGGGGCACGGAGGGCCCCTTTTCTGGTTCGGCGAGGGGTGCGGAGGCCGCGCGCAGAGCGGATCGAGGTCCCGGGCGCGCGGTGGTGTGATTGAGAGAGACGAGCGATTTTTACCCAGCTTCGGAGCTCTTCGGAGAGATAAAACTCCTACTGCTGCCTTGTGTTGTTATTTGATCTTGCTCGAACACGAGCGCACGGTGGAGCGGTGTGTGTGTGTGTGTTGGTTCTCCGATGAACCCTAGTCCTGTGTCCCCAGATGGACCGTACCCTAGTCCTGTGTCCCCAAGATGGACCGAACCCTAGTCCTGTGTACCCAAGATGGACCGAACCCTTTTCTACGCGCGCATGGGCCTCCCTTTTATAGTCTGAAGGGGGCACCAATAGGTGGCAGCATAGGAAGAGGGGGTACAAAGGTAAAAGCGCAGGTTGGTACAACAGTGACCAAAAGTGCCCCCTACCTACGGACGGCAGGGGACAAGGGCATTTAATGCCCGTCCGGTCGCCCCAACAGTGCAAGGAGGCGATCGTCCGGTGAGCCACCGGTTGCCATGATGGCGTTTCTGTCAGCTCCGCTTGCCACCTTGCTCCGCATGGCTGTGTAGTGCCTCGCCACGTGCCTTTGGGGCTGCCTTGTGATGACACGTCGCCGGATGCGCTGGAGTTTGGTTGGCAATCTTGCCGCGGCAAGTGCCTTGCCGCGGTCCTCCTCTTGTCGGGCTGGCAAGCTTGCCGGCCCTCGGGCCTTGCCGGGACGCGCGGGGCGTCACGGCAAGTCTTCTGGAGGTGCCTTGCTTCCCGGCAAGCTCCTCTTGCCGGGGCTATTTTCTTCCCGGCGAGCTCTCCTTGCCGGGCCTTGTTTGGCCTTCCCGGCAAGCTCCTCTTGCCGGGGGCTTGGTTGTCCTTCCCGGCAAGCTCCTCTTGCCGGGGGCTTTAGCTTGAGCATTCTGTTCTTGGATGGCATCAAAGTAGCCGCGGAGGATCTTGGCGGACGCCCGGCAAGCCCTGCCGCGGGTTGCTGCGACTGCCCGTGCACGAGTTCGGGGTACTAAGGTACCCCCCTACTTTAGTACACCGACAACAGCCTAGGATTAAAGTTTCCTCTATAAGCGTTGTTACCAAAATTATTCCTACCAACAAAATTCACATCCATGGATTCATTATTATTCTCAATCAAGGTAGACAAAGGCATATCATTAGGATCAGAAGAAACACTCTTATTAGCAAACAATTTCATAAGTTCATCCATCTTTCCACTCAAAACATTAATTTCTTCAATCGCATGCACTTTTTTACTAGTAGATTTTTCGGTATGCCATTGAGAATAATTAACCATAATATTATCTAGGAGATTAGTAGCTTCTCCTAAGGTGATTTCCATAAAAGTGCCTCCCGCGGCCGAATCTAAAAGATTTCTAGAAGCAAAATTCAATCTGGCATAAATTTTTTGTATAATCATCCACAAATTCAAACCATGAGTAGGGCAATTACGTATCATTAATATCATCCTCTCCCAAGCTTGTGCAACATGTTCATGATCAAGTTGCTTAAAATTCATAATATAGTTTCTAAGAGAGATGATCTTAGCGGGATGAAAATACTTAGAGATAAAAGCATCTTTGCATTTATTCCATGAATCAATACTAGGCAAAGACGAAAACCAAGTTTTAGCACGATCTCTAAGCGAAAAAGGAAATAGCTTCAATTTAACAATATCATTGTCCACATCTTTCTTCTTTTGCATATCACACAAATCAACAAAGCTATTTAGACGGGTAGCGGCATCTTCACTAGGAAGGCCGGCAAATTGATCTTTCATGACAAGATTCTGCAAGGCAACATTAATTTCACAAGATTTAGATCGGTAAGAGGAGCAATCTAAGTGCTAAGAAAATCATTGTTGTTGTTATTGGCAAAGTCACACAATTTAATATTATCTTGAGCCACGAGACAAGCAAGCAATCCAACACACATGCAACAAGAAGCAAGCAATAAAGAGGCGAACGGACAAAGAGGGCTAATAAAACGACAAGGGTGAAGTGGGGGAGAGGAAAACAAGAGGAAAATGGCAAATAATGTAATGCGAGGGATAAGATTTTGTGATGGGTACTTGGTATGTCTTGACTTGTGCGTAGACTCCCCGGCAACGGTGCCAGAAATCATTCTTGCTACCTCTTGAGTACTGCGTTGGTTTTCCCTTGAAGAGGAAAGGGCGATGCAGTAAAGCAGCGTAGGTATTTCCCTCAGTTTTTGAGAACCAAGGTATCAATCCAGTAGGAGACCACTGTTGAGTCCCACGCACCTACACAAACAAATAAGAACCTCGCAACCAACGTGGTAAAGGGGTTGTCAATCCCTTCGTGGTCACTTATGAGAGTGAGATCTGATAGATATGATAAGATAATATTTTCGGTATTTTTATGATAAAGACTAAAAGTAAAGAAATCAAAATAAATGGCAATTGAAATAGCTTGTTGACGGAAGATTAATATGATGGAAAATAGACCCGGGGGCCATAGGTTTCACTAGTAGCTTCTCTCAAGATAGCATAAGTATTATGGTGGATAAACGAATTACTGTCGAGCAATTGATAGAATTGAGCATAGTTATGAGAATATCTAGGCATGATCATGTATATAGGCATCACGTGCATGACAAGTAGACCGAAACGATTCGCCATCTACTACTATTACTCCACACATCGACCGCTATCCAGCATGCATCTAGAGTATTAAGTTCATAAGAACAGAGTAACGCCTTAAGCAAGATGACATGATGTAGAGGGATAAACCCATGCATTATGATGTAAACCCCATCATTCTATCCTCGATGGAAACGATACAATATGTGTCGGTTCCCTTTCTATCACCGGGATCGAGCACCACAAGATTGAACCCAAAGCTAAGCACTTCTCCCATTGCAAGAAAGATCAATCTAGTAGGCCAAACCAAACTGATAATTCGAAGAGACTTGCAAAGATAACCAATCATACATAAAATAATTCAGAGGAGATTCAAATATTGTTCATAGATAGACGAGATCATGAACCCACAATTCATCGGATCTCGACAAACACATCGCAAAAAGAAGAGTTACATCAAATAGATCTCCAAGAGAATCGAGGAGAACTTTGTATTGAGATCCAAAGAGAGAGAAGAAGCCATCTAGCTAATAACTATGGACCTGAAGGCCTGAAGTAAACTACTCACACATCATCGAAGAGGCTATGGTGTTGATGTAGAAGCCCTCCGTGATCAATGCCTCCTCTGGTGGAGTGCCAGAAAAGGCCCCAAGATGGGATCTCACGGGTACAGAAGGTTGCGGCGGTGGAATTAGGGTTTTGGCTCCATGTCTGATGGTTTGGGGGTACATAGGTATATATAGGAGGAAGAAGTAGGCCGGTGGAGCTACGAGGGGCCCACGAGGGTGGAGGGCGCGCCCAGGGGGTAGGCACGCCCCTGCCTCGTGGCCTCCTCGTTCGTTTCTTAACGTCCACTCCAAGTCCTCTAGATCAAGTTTGTTCCAAAAATCATGTTCCCGAAGGTTTCATTCCGTTTGTACTCCGTTTGATATTCCTTTTCTGCAAAACACTGAAATAGGCAAAAAATAGCAATTTGGGTTGGGCCTCCGGTTAATAGGTTAGTCCCAAAAATAATATAAAAGTGTATAATAAAGCCCATTAAACATCCAAAACAGAATATAATATAGCATGGAACAATAAAAAATTATAGATACGTTGGAGACGTATCAGTATGAACCATAGAGAAGTTGGAATACAGTAGATATTACACCAATATTAATTTAGAATGAGTTCACAACAGTACCTAAGTGGTGATTTATTTTCTTATACTAAGAGAGCTTACAAGTTTTCTGTTAAGTTTTGTCTTGTGAAGTTTTCAAGTTTTGGGTAAAGATTCGATGGACTATGGAATAAGGAGTGGCAAGAGCCTAAGCTTGGGGATGCCCAAGGCACCCCAAGGTAATATTCAAGGACAACCAAGAGCCTAAGCTTGGGGATGCCCCGGATGGCATCACCTCTTTCGTCTTCATTCATCGGTAACTTTACTTGGAGCTACATTTTTTATTCACCACATGATATGTGTTTTGCTTGGAGCTTCATTTTATTTTCTTTTGTTTTGCTTGCTGTTTGAATAAAATACCAAGATCTGAAATTATTAAATGTTAGAGAATCTTCACATAGTTGCATAATTATTCGACTACTCATCGATCTTCACTTATATCTTTCGGAGTAGTTTGTCATTTGCTCTAAGTGCTTCACTTATGTCCTTCTATAGCACGGTGGTAGTTTTATTTTGAAGAAATATATGAACTCTCATGCTTCACTTATACTCCCTCTGTCCGAGAAAAGTTGTCACCAGCGTAGTTTAATTGTAATTTTGCAGAAAACCCCTTTTAACTTTAAATCTCGTGCTAATCAACCCTTCTAACTCCCCCGACGCCCGTCGGCACCACGCGCGCGCCAGCCTCCACCTCCCCCCATCGCCCACGGGCACTGCGTGGCCCAACCGCCATAGGATCAGCCGGCAATGAAGTCCCACTTGCGCCGCCACCCACCTTCCCCACAACTGCCATCTTGCACCGCCCCTGCTTAGCTGCGCTGTGGAGGCGAGCTTCGTCGCCGCCCAGCTGCTCCTCCGCGGCGACACCTCGACGAGCGGCGATTCCATGGCTCACGGTCGGCTCTACTCTCGTCCTTCTCGCATCCCCGGTCGCAACCCCGGTGCGCCAAGGCCAGCCACTCTGCTGCAGGAGTTGGGAAAGACCCCAGCCACCGCTGCTCCACCGCCTGCACCGAGGTGACCAATGCCTCCATCGTATGGCCCAACGCCGCTGCCCACCTGCTACAGAGGTGCCCACCTGCTACTCCTTGCCAATTTCTTCTTCTTCGTCGTCATCCAGGCGACCCAGCTCCTCCTCGCCGCCTCTGCTGCTACTGAAAGGTAGCCAGCGCCCTGAAATTAGTTTCAAATTGGTGTTAATTTTTTATGCAGATCAAATTGATGTGAAATTGAGGTGAATTAGAGTAGCATCCGATCATCTAGTATGTAATTTGATGAGCGTGTGCACACACACAATATTCATTCTATAAGAGTAAATTGTATAGTAAACTGAATTAGTGAACAAGAAGTGTTACTCATAGGCTTAGACCGAAGGACTTGTAGAATTCAACAACAAATGGAGTACCAAATTAATTACTCAAAATGGATCATATATAGAGTTGCTTCCATGTGTTATGTGTTAAAAAAGTGCACAATTATGCAATAAACTGTAGTACACTGAATTGTGCTCCGAATAGCGCACAATAGTGCATAATCTATTGGTCTTTTGTGCACTATTCCAAATTGAAAATTGTAGTAAACTGAAGTTTTTCTTGCTGCAATGATATTTAGAGCAGCACTTCACTAGTAATCAAAAGAGCACCTTACATGGTTAATTGATCTTAAGTAAGAGTTGATAAAAACATGTCCCTCAAAATAACATTCAGTAAATGCATTCGTTCACAGCATACACACGCTCCCCTGTTAAGTTAACCAAATTATTCAGATTAAGTTAACTGAATTTCTTGCCTTGACTCAAGCATCCACTATCTGTAATTGTTTTTCCATCATGTGAATAGTGGAAATAACCAATAGTTGAACATTTTCTTACGATTATTTCAATCAAATAAATAGTGGAAATGCCCTTATGTAGCCATGCCAGGTTCTAGTTTTCTAGTCCTGTAGTAAGCCAACCAATAGATTGATTTTGATTGAATGCACCTAGTGTAATTTCATCCCTGGCTAGTCATATTCTATGAGCTACCAGATGCATATCCTTATCCATGCCCTCTATGAATTAGTGTTACAGTTTCTGTAGGATTTCACAATTAGTAGACCCAATTAGAGCACTAATAGTACTCCTTTTGGTTTGAGTGCATAGAGATATTTTAGGAAATGTAATGCAGATCATATTAGGTAAGCAAGAAAGAAATTTCTACACAAAATGCTCAATACTGTATGTTCGGAGTAGCTGCACATTCAACAGAACAGAACATAAAATGCTCAGTACTGTACACTTTGATCTTATTGCAATAGAACACAAAATGATCAGCACACAAAATATACTCCAAAATTCTTTATAGTTATACAGTCAAGCATACTATATGTTCCATGGAAGCAACATCTTTAGCTCACCTGAGATCAACGGAAGCAAGATCCATTCCTCTGCACCAAGTCCACCTCCAATCACTGTAGAAAACAAGAGGATAAGAAATAAATTAGCTCACCATTCTGAAAATAGAAACTAGAAGCAGAAGTAGAAGAAGCCCCAGAAGCAGGGGACCTGCGCGGGGGTGGGCGGGCAGCAGAAGCAGAAACGGCGGCGGTGGCGCCGGTGGAGTGAAGAGGGTGAGGAGCTCGAGAATCTAGAGGAGTAGCTCGAGGACCTGGAGGAGGAGCAACTGTCGCAGATTTCTGCAGCAGCTCGAGGACGAGGAGCTCGTGGTCGGGAGGAGGAGCTCGAGGACCTGCATCCAGGACATGAGCGCCGCCGCTTGAGCCGGCAAGTCGCGGGATTTGCAGTATAGGGGATCGCTTCCTTCTTGATTTCCTGGTGCGGACGAAGAGAAGCGGCAAGACGACGGGGAGAAGGCGTCCGGTGTGTGGCGAGGCGATGGAGAAGGTGGTGACACAATAGATCAGGGGGCAACGTGACGGAGCAGACGACCGACGCGTGGCGAGGCGACGGAGCAGGGAAGCGGTCGGAGTGAGGGCTGCGTATTTTGTCGGAAGAAAGGGGAGGTGTTTTTCACAAAATGTCGTCGGAGACAACTTTTCTCGGATGGAGGGAGTATTATTTTGAGAGTCTTTTAGAACAACATGGTAATTTGTTTGGGTTATAAAATTAGTCCTAATATGATAGGCATCCAAGATGGGTATAATAAAAACTTTCATATAGAGTGCATTGAATACTATGAGAAGTTTGATACTTGATGATTGTTTTGAGATATGAAGATGGTAATATTAGAGTCGTGCTAGTTGAGTAATTGTGAATTTGAGAAATACGTGTGTTGAGGTTTGCAAGTCACTTAGCATGCACGTATGGTAACCGTTGTATAACAAATTTGAAACATGAGGTGTTCTTTGATTGTCTTCCCTATGAGTGGTGGTCGGGGACGAGCAATGGTCTTCTCGTACCAATCTATCCCCCTAGGATCATGCGCGTAGTGCTTGGTTTTTGATGACTTGTAGATTTTTTCAATAAGTATGCGAGTTCTTTATGACTAATGTTGAGTCCATGGATTATACGCACTCTCACCCTTCCATCATTGCTACCCTCTTCGGTACCGTGCATTACCCTTTCTCACCTTGAGAGTTGGTGCAAACTTCGCCGGTGCATCCAAACCCCGTGATATGATACGCTCTATCACACATAAACCTCCTTATATCTTCCTCAAAACAGCCAGCATACCTACCTATTATGGCATTTCTGTTGGGGATATTACTATCAGTTGAGACCCGCCCAGGAGGGGCCGGGTCAGCTTCAATGGCGGGTTACGCAAGAAGCTCAGTAAACATTCCAAGTTTGTAGTTTATTAAGTCTTATAGAAGGCCCAAAGGCCTGGGGCCGGCTTAAGGCCCGCTATTGTAAGTAAACCGCCATATGTAAGGAAATACTTGTACAGAAAGGCATGTAAAGAAAGTCACCGAGCCGGACACGATTATGAGCCGGCCGGACTCTGTAGGCCACCTGGCGTCAACCCGTGTATATAAGGGGACGACTCGGTGGCGGTTTAGGGCAAGAAACAACCAAGTCGATAACCAAGCCGGCGAGTTGAGCCTCTTGGAAGTCGAAACCTCAGCAATACCAATCCCAACTAGACGTAGGCTTTTACCTTCATCGTAAGGGGCCGAACTAGTATAAAACTCTCTCGTGTCCTTTGTCCCGATTAACCCCTTTAAGCTTCCTAGTGCGATGGCCCTACGACTAAGTCCTTGCTCTAGGACATCTGCCGTGTCAACTCCACGACAGTTGGCGCCCACCGTGGGGCCAGCGCACGGTGGATTTGAGTTCTTGAAGGGCAACTTCGAAGGGCTCAAGGGATACGCTGTGTGCCGGATGACCAAGAGTCGTCGCGGCAAGATGTACATCGATGACGAAGGCTGGGGCCCCGAGGCCGGCTCAATCGAGTACGGGTACCGGGTCCCCTTCGGCGGAATTCACGTCTTCATCGGCCGGATCAGCGAGTCAGGCCCTGAGCCGGATGTCCACACCGACCTCATCGAAACGGCTCAGCGCGTCGGGTCCGCCCGTGTTCAATCTGTCGTGAAGCATGCCTTCGTAGGCTGCATCCATGGCGGTGAATACTCCGAAGGATCGATGGAAGGCGGGGAGACGGCCATCTGCTCTGATACTGCATCATCAACAGGTGAGACGAACTCATTGTACCAACTACAAGACGGCATGCCCGGGGGCTGTTCCGATGGCAGCAGTATTCCGGACCCCCTTGAGCCGCCGAATTGGGCCGGAGTCTTTATGGCAAGGACACAGCCCGGGCAGAACTCCACCGCAGCGACAGCGGCGGCCACCAGGTCGGCAGCTGCCGGGTCAGGAGACCCCGCGCGCCCCCAGCTCAGGTTCTCATGGACCTCATGGATAAACTGACGACTCTGTTAACCGCCGCGGTAGAGCCGGCGGATAAAGCCCAGCATGACGCGGAAGTGGCGCGCGTGCGGAAGGAGATGGTGCAAGCTAAGGAAAATCTAGCCGCGGAGGAAACCCGGATGGCAGCAGAACGAGCAGCTTTGGATGCCCGTGCTCAGCAGTTTCAAGCAGAAACCTTCCGGCTCTCGGTGGATCTTAATGCATCAAATGAGGTCATGAGGAGGAGGCGTCAGAAAACTCAGTCGCGTCTGCCTCTAACGCTGGATCCGAGGAATCTGTTCCATACACCCGGAGCCGGAGGGAGCAACCCGCCGGAGGCAAACCGGGTCACGATGCCCGGTGCACCAGTTCAGCCACGCACCATGGAGCCGCCGTGCATGAATACAGCTCCTCCTCGTTATATATCAAAACCCCCGGGTCACTTCTCCAACCCCATGGAGAACCTCATTGCGGCGTCGGCTCGTTTGGCAGCTCTCCCAATGGAAGGCGACTCGCCAGCAACAATTGAAACCCGGAGGGTAAGAGAACTACTTCAGACAACTTTGGCCCAGCAGGATGCATACTCCTACAGTCGAGACAGGATTCATTCCAACTCCTCGTCCAAGCCGCAGCCCGAGTTACAGTAGGTACATGGAATCTGCGAAGATGTCAAGTAATGCTCAACGCCACAACCGGCCATATAGGAATGAGCCAGTGCGGGCTGGATCCCTTAACTTGGCGGATCAGGAGAGGATTCGTCAAGAGGCGGAACGGGCGTCTCAGATAGCAGCAGAGCAGGCGGCTTACCAAACCTTTCCGGCTTATCCAGCAACCTCGGTTGCGGCAGGAGTGGCTACAAGAACCGGAGGCGTACCTTGCCTGGTCCCAGCCATACGCAATGAGCGGTTGCCCAAGGATTTCAAGGGACCTCGTAAGGTACCTAACTACACGGCTGACTTACAGCCGGGGGGCTTGGATTGAGAGTTATGAGATGGCTATGGAGCTGTTGGAGGTTAGTGATGCTGCAATGGCCAAGTACTTTACCATGATGTTGGATGGAATGGCTCGGACCTGGTTGAAAGGATTACCACCCAATTCCATCGGCTCATGGGCAAAGTTGAAGGCACGGTTCATCCAGAACTTTAAAGACACGTGTAAGCAGCCAATGTTGATTGGGGACCTGACCAATTGCAAGCAAGAGGATGGAGAATGTACAACCCATTGGGTGCGCCGGGTCAAGGAGATAATACATTCGTCTGATAAAATGGACGCCGACTCAGTAGTTTTGATGTTGGAGAAAAATTGCCGTTTTGAACCTCTGAAGCAGAAGTTGGGGCGGCTTAAACGTGACTGTAATGACATGGGAACATTGATGGCGGCTCTTGTCAAGTATGCCGATTCTGATACCACCAAAGACCCGGCATCTGATGAAGAAAAGGCAACAAAGGGAAAGAAGACCGACAATGGCAAGGGTCACCAGCATAACCCGGCAAATTAAGGAGGTAATAAGCGTAAGGCTGATGAGTTTGTTGCTAATACTAATGCGCATGGTGGTAATCAGCGGCGCAAGGGCAGACAACCCCCTCGATCGGGCGGGTCAGGCCCCACCCTTGAGCATTTGTTGAATGAACCTTGTCCAAGAAACGACACCTGGGAGAAGCCAGCCACCCACTTGTGGAAGGATTGCACGATCATGAAGGCGTTTAAAAATTCAAACACATTTGTTGGGGTCACGGCCCGGGTGGCGGCTCAGGTGGAGGTGGCTTTCAGGGCCCGGGCGCCGGTTCAAGCGGAGGAGGTTTTCATGGTCAGGGTCATCCTGGTCACTAGGGAGGATATAATCAGCAACACGGCCAAGGGAATCAACAACAGCAACAGTCCGGCTATCAGAGCAACCCGAAGCAGTTGAGTAGCGGACAGTATCATGTCTTTACTACCAGTTTATGTAAGAGAGACCAGAAACTCCACAAGAGGGCCGTCAATGCCGTTGAACTGGCAATTCCATGTTATCTACGTTGGTCAGAGCAGCCTATTGTGTGGAGCAGAGAGGATCACCCGCCCCGGGTTGATAATCCGGGCCATTTGGCTGTGGTCGTGGCACCTCAGGTTGGTGGGTACAAGTTTACTAAGGTACTCATGGATGGAGGAAGCAGCATCAACATCCTCTACTATGAGATGTTCCACCGGATGGGATTAACGGATAAAAATCTTAAACAACCCAACACTGTTTTTCATGGTGTGGTACCCGGTAAGTCGGCATACCAGTTGGTAAGATCGAGCTGGATGTAGCCTTTGGGGATGAGTATGACTTCAGAGCAGAAAAATTAACCTTTGAAGTTTGAGCGGCTGGCTTATGCCAAGTTCATGGCTCGGCCGTGTTACGTGTATTTGCAGCTCAAGATGCTGGGTCACAAGGGCACCATTATAGTCCATGGGAGCCAGAAGATAGCCTTGGAATGTGAAGAGGGGGATGCTGCCTATGCGGAATCTATTTGTGCAACAAAGGAGTTGAAATTCTACAAGGATCATGTTGACCCGGCGGACATAACGTCATTAAAGAAACCAACAACAGAGCATGAGTCGGAGTTAAAGTTCAAATTAGCTGATGACACTAAGATGGTTGACTTTGTGCCTGGCGATTCATCCAAACAGTTCATCATCAGCGCAAACTTGGATCTGAAATAGGAAAGCACGCTCATCGAGTTCATCCGTGAGAACCGGGACATTTTTGCATGGAAACCTTCAGACATGTCGGGTGTCCCGAGGGAACTCGCTGAGCACACTCTTAATATCGATCCAAAGTTTGAACCTGTCAGACAGTTTCTTCGGCGGTTCAAAGAAGAAAGGCGCAAGGCCATCAGAGAAGAGGTGGGTCGGCTCTTGGCGGCCGGGTTCATTGTGGAGGTCTTTCACCCATAATGGTTAGCTAACCCGGTGCTCGTGCTAAAAAAGAATGACACCTGGCGTATGTGTGTGGATTACACAGATTTAAACAAGGCTTGTCAGGCTAATCCTTTTGCTCTTCCCCGTATTGATCAGATCATTGATGCTACGGCGGGTTGCGCACGGTTGAGTTTCTTAGATGCTTACTCCAGTTATCATCATATTAAGATGGCAGTCAAGGATCAAGAGAAGACAACATTTATAACTCCTTTTGGGGCTTTCTGCTATGTGTTTATGCCTTTTGGGCTTAAGAGTGCCCAGGCGACTTACCAGCGGTGTGTGCAGAATTGTCTTCACAATCAAATTGGGCGCAATGTTCATGCCTATGTGGATGATATAGTGGTGAAATCCAGGGAAGAGGAAACCTTGGTCACATACCTGAAAGAGACTTTTGATAATCTTCGGGTTTACAAGATGATGCTTAACCTGGCCAAGTGTGTTTTTGGAGTGCCATCTGGCAAGCTCTTGGGTTTTCTGGTGTCTAACCGAGGTATTGAAGCTAACCCAGAGAAAATCAAGGCAATCACATCTCAAGCCAAACCAACCTGTGTCAATGATCTTCAATGACTGGCGGGTCGTGTGGCTGCTTTGAGCCGGTTCATAAGCCGGTTAGGGGAAAAGGCTATGCCTCTGTATCAATTGATGAAGAAAACGGATGTTTTTGTTTGTAGTGATGCTGCGAATGCCGCTTTTGAGGATCTGAAGGACAGCTAGCTGAGTCGCCGGTCCTAGCTGCTCCAATTGAGAAAGAGCCGCTATTGTTATACGTGGCTGCCAACTCACGGGCTGTTAGTGTGGCTATGGTGGTAGAACGCAAGGAGGCGGGCAGAGAGCATCCGGTTCAGCGGCCGGTTTATTATGTCAGTGAAGTGCTAATTGAGTCTAAGCAATGATATCCACATTGGCAGAAGCTTGTTTATGGGGTGTTCATGGCAAGACGGAAGCTTAAGCATTACTTTCAGGGACATCCAATCACTGTGGTTAGCTCTCCTCCTTTGGGAGACATTATTCAAAACAGAGAAGCTATAGCGTGAGTTGTGAAGTTGGCAATTGAGCTTGGGTCTCATGGGCTGAAGTATGTTCCACGCACTGCGATTAAGTCTCAAGCCCTGGTTGACTTCATCAATGACTGGATAGAGATGCAGATGCCAGAAGAAAAGCCGGACAACACATATTATACTATTCATTTTGATGGGTCCAGGCAATTGGAAGGCTTGGGGGCTGGGGTTGTATTAACTTCCCCACAAGGTGATAAATTTTGTTATGTGTTATGATTAATGTTTCTGTGTACTAACAACGCAGCAGAGTATGAAGCATTGCTCCATGGTCTTCGAGTGGCAAAGGAGATGAGCTTGAGCCGGGTCAGATGTCTTGGTGATTCAGATCTAGTGACTCAGCACGTGTCTGGCAAGTGGGATTCCAAAGACCCCTCTCATGGCGGCTTATCGCCAAGAGGTCGATGATGTTGCAGGATATTTTAAAGGTTATCAGGTGGAACACATTGACCGTCGAAAAAATGGAGCAGTTGATGCTTTGAGCCGGCTGGGGTCTCAACGTAAGCCGGTACCACCCAACACCTTTTTAGATGTTTTGCATAACCCCTCTATCAAGTTGCCCACAGAAGAAGATTTAGCTATTCCTGACCCGGAGGCGCAGTTGGTGGCGGCTCTTCACATCATCCCAGATTGGACGGTGCCGTTCTTGGCTTACATGACCCGGGGAGAATTGCCAGCGGATGAGACCCTAGCTCGACAGATAACCCGGCGGTCTAAGTCCATGACAATTTCGGATGGAGAATTATTTCATCACAGTTTTTCCAGAGCGTTTCAACGGTGTGTTTCCCCCAAAGAAGGTCAAGAAATCCTTCGTGAGATCCATGAAGGCTATTGTGGTCATCACGCCGGGTCAAAATCTTTAGTGGCCAAGGTGTTTCGTCACGGTTTTTACTGGTTGACGGCTCACGCTGATGCAGAAGATCTGGTCAGTAGATGTGATGGATGTCAGAAATTCGCACGACGAGCGCATGTGCCGGCTCAAGAGCTCCGGATGATTCCAATCACTTGGCCGTTTGCAGTCTGGGGGCTCGACATGGTGGGACCTTTCAAAAGGTCTAAGGATAAAAGGACGCATCTCTTGGTGGCTGTTGATAAGTTCACCAAATGGGTTGAGGCGGAGCCTGTGAGTAAGTGTGATGCACCCACAGCGGTTCAGTTCATGAAAAAAGTGATCTTCCGTTTCGATTTTCCACACAGTATTATTACAGACAATGGCACAAATCTATCCCAAGGGTCTATGGAAGAATTTTGTCAGCGAGAGCACATCCGGCTTGATGTTTCTTCCGTAGCTCGTCCTCAATCCAATGGTCAAGCGGAGAGAGCCAATCAGGAAATTCTGAAAGGGTTAAAACCCCGGCTTATGGTTCCTTTACATCGAACGCCGGGTTGTTGGGTAGAGGAATTGCCTTCAGCGTTATGGAGTATCAATACTACACCAACAGGTCTACGGGTTACATACCCTTCTTCATGGTTTATGGAGCAGAAGCAGTATTACCCAATGACATCCGTCATGACTCGCCCCGTGTGGCGGCTTATGTTGAAGCTAACAATTAAAAAGCCAGACAAGACGCGCTTGATTTGTTGGATGAAGAAAGAGACTTAGCAGCAGCGCGGTCAGCAATTTATCAACAGGACCTGCATCGTTATCATAGCCGCCGAGTTAAGTCTAGGACTTTTCAGGAAGGCGACTTGGTGCTCCGGCTCGTCCAAGATCTTTCAGATGCACACAAGTTATCCCCACCTTGGGAAGGACCCTTTGTGGTCAGTAAAAATTTAAACAATGGGTCCTACTACCTCATTGACGTTCGAGAGCATGCAGACTCACATAAGTCGGAAGAGGAGACCCGCCGGCTGTGGAACATTGCTCAACTTCGGCCATGAGGGAGTCCTAGATTAGGGGGTCTCCGGACAGCCCGACTATATCCTTTGGCCGAACTGTTGGACTATGAAGATACAAGATTGAAGACTTCGTCTCGTGTCCGGATGGGACTCTACTTGGCGTGGAAGGCAAGCTAGGCAGTACGAATATGGATATCTCCTCCTTTGTAACCGACCTTGTGTAACCCTAGCCCTCTCTGGTGTCTATATAAACCGGAGGGTTTTAGTCCGTAGAACAACATACAATCATACCATAGGCTAGCTTCTAGGGTTTAGCCTCTCCGATCTCGTGGTAGATCAACTCTTGTAATACCCATATCATCAAGAATAAATCGAGCATGACGTAGGGTTTTACCTCCATCAAGATGGCCCGAACTTGGGTAAAACATTGTGTCCCCTGCCTCCTGTTACCATCCGCCTTAGACGCACAGTTCGGGACCCCCTACCCGAGATCCGCCGGTTTTGACACCGACATTGGTGCTTTCATTGAGAGTTCCTCTGTGTCGCCACCGTTAGGCTTGATGGCTCCCACTATCATCGATAGCGATGCAGTCCAGGGCGAGACTTTTCTCCCTGGACAAATTTTTGTGTTCGGCAGCTTCGCACTGCGGGCCAACTCGCTTGGCCATCTGGAGCAGATCGAAAGTCACGCCCTGGCTGCCAGGTCAGATTTGGAAGCTTAAACTACAAGGCTGATATCCGCGGAGACTTGATCTTCGATGGATTCGAGCCCGTGCCTTGTGCGCCACGCGGTCACGATGAGCACGATTTAGCTCAGCCATCGGACAGTGTTCAAGAAATCGCACCGGCAGCCGCTCTAACCGTTAATTCAGAGCCAGTTGCGCCTCCCATGGACGGGTGGATAGACCCCGCCACAGAGGCCGTATCCCCAACGGCGATCGAGCCGAATATCGACCTTACCCTTCACGAGAGCCATGTTGCTAAACAGCCGGATTCTTCTCCGGCCATGGACTCCGAACCGCCTGCGCCCGTTCCTATCGAATCTGGTTGGGCGCCGATCATGGAGTTTACCTCCGCGGATATTTTTCAGCACTCGCCCTTCGGTGATATACTGAACTCATTAAGGTCTCTCTCCTTGTTAGGAGGATCCGGGCCGAACTATGTCCGATAGGATTGGGATGCGGATGATGAAGAGATTCGCCGCCCACCCACCACCCACTTAGTAGCCTCTATCGATGACTTAACCGACATGCTCGACTCCGACTCCGAAGACATCGACGGTATGGACGACGATGCAGGAGACGAACAGGAACCACGGCCTACAGGGCATCGGACGCCCACTTCATCACATGACATATACATGGTGGACACACCAAAAGAAGACGACGACGAGGAACGGAAGGACGCAACAAAGGGTTGTCCCCTCGAGAAGCAGTCAAAGCGGCGGCATAAGCGCCGCCCCAAATCCCGCCTCGGTAGAAACAACGATCATATAGACCCAGCATTAGAGCAGGGTGAACCATCGCCGGACCACGGCAACATGGAGAATCAAACCGAACAACCCGACTCTGTCAAAGATAATAGTCCAGACGACAACACACCGGATAGACACCTGGAGCAACAGAATGCCCATCAAAGGCTTGTTGCCACCGCGAGGAGTCTAAAAAAGCAGAAGCAAAGGCTCAAGCCTGTTCAAGACACACTCAAAATCAGATGGAGTAAAGTACTCAACACAGTAGCGAAGTACGGCGGTAATTGCCACACCAAGAGCTACCCTAAACGGAAGTTGCTACCTGAATTCGATGAGGAGGCCTTAGATCCCCCGCAACCAAAATTTAAAACGGCCATCTGGCCAGATAGACGACCTCACGGCCAACGTAGAGCAGCAAATAACACCGCACATAAGCCAATACGCGATCCACGCGAGGGCTCGCATCAAAAGGACGGCACAACCAGATCCATCTATGGACCACGCAAGCGTGCTCCAGCATACGGTGCAACACAAGAAACATCTGAACACCACGGTACACCCAGATACAGGGGTGCCGCACACCCCCTATGTTTCACCGACGAGGTGCTGGACCATGAATTTCCAGAGGGATTCAAACCCGTAAACATAGAGGCATACAACGGAACAACAGACCCTGGGGTCTGGATTGAGGACTATATCCTCCATATCCATATGGCTCGAGGAGAAGATCTCCACGCCATCAAGTAATTACCCCTCAAGCTCAAAGGGCCAGCTCGTCACTGGCTTAAAAGCCTCCCCGAAAGCTCCATTGGAAGCTGGGAGGAGCTCGAAGAAGCTTTTCGGGGAAATTTTCAAGGGACTTATGTCCGACCTCCAAACACGGACGATTTGAGTCATATAACTCAACAGCCCGGAGAGTCAGCCCGAAAGCTTTGGAACATGTTTCTTACTAAAAAGAACCAAATAGTCGACTGTCTGGACGATGAAGCCTTGGCAGCTTTTAAGCATAGCATCCGGGACGAATGGCTTGCCAGACACCTCGGCCAAGAAAAGCCGAGAACAATGGCAGCATTAACAAGCCTCATGACCCACTTTTGCGCGGGTGAGGATAGCTGGCTAGCCAGATGCAGCACCAGCGACCCAAGTACATCCGAAGTTAGAGATGGAAATGGGAAATCACGACGCAGCAAAAATAATAAGCGTCGGAATAAAGAAGACAGCCCAAAGAGCACATCGGTAAATGCCGGATTCAGAAGCTCTCGGCCAGGGCAGCAAAAGCCGCCCTCTAAAGGCGCCGGAGATGAACTGTCCAGCCTAAACAAAATTCTGGACCAAATATGTCAGATCCATAGCACCCCCGATAAACCTGCAAATGATACCCACAGAGAATGTTGGGTCTTCAAGCAGTCCGGCAAGCTCAACGCCGAACATAAGGGGCAGGATACACCAAGCGAAGACGAGGATGAGCCTCGCAAGAAAAGCACCGGGGAACAGAAGAAATTTCCACCAGAAGTCAAAACAGTACACGTGTTACTCGTGATAAAGGGGAGAAACAAAGCGGTACTCCCAGATAAATACACCCAAGGGCCTATCACCGCGGAGTTCTGCCACTGGCCGTCTCAACCGATCACCTTCGACCATCAGGATTACTCAGCAAGTATCCGGCGTGCAGGATGGGCTGCCTTGGTATTAGATCTAATAATTGACGGATACCACTTCACACGAGTCCTGATGGACGGTGGCAGCAGTCTAAAACCTGATATATCAGGACACAATCCGCAAAATGGGGATAGACCCAAAGAAAATTTGCCACAACAATACTACCTTTAAATGAGTAACGCGAGGCCCAGGGGCTCATTGCACGGGCTCCCTGCTACTAGAGGTTATATTCGGCTTCCCCGTTAACTTTCGTAGCGAAAATTTAACCTTCCACATTGCTGCGTTCCAAAGTGGCTATCAAGCACCACTTGGACGTGAAGCTTTCGCTCGCTTTAATGCAATACCTCATTACGCTTCCCTCACGCTTAAGATGCCCGGTCCATGTGGCATCATTATAGTAAATGGAAATATTGAGTGATCCCTGCGTGCCAAAGATAGTGCGGCTGCCTTGGCAGCCGCACACTAAAACGGCCTCACCAACTAAAGCATTCGATAGGTAGTCAAGACCACGGACACAGTTAGACGAGTCCAGCATAGCTATATGTAATTCATATAGGTTTGATGGCCATACCCCTATTACAAATACAAGGGGCTCAACGAGCACAGACGAATGGCAACTTTTACTCATCTTGAATTGAACATGGTTTCTTTAAACCTACCTTTTTGCATGACAACTTTTCATCGAAGTTCCTCCCTTTTACAGATGACCATCGTGCTACACCCGTCCAGGATACGGCACAACAGAGACACGGGCGCAGACGTGCAACAGGGACCCGTTCCAAGGATTCTTTTTAGATTAAGACCCTGCGTCAACCTTTTTAAATGTCTCTTGTTGATACACATCCCTCAGATTCTCAGTACAATCGAGAAGGATGCTGACGTCTTGGCATGTGGCCACGTTAGAGTAATGCACGTACCTGGACACCAGGAGCTTCTTACAAAGGGCACTGTTCAGGCCCACAATAAAGACAGAATACCTTAGGGAGTGTTCAGCGTCGCGAGTTTGGCCTTATATGCATCAGCTCCTGTCGGCGTTCTGGGAATGGGGGTCCCCAGACTTGCCTGACTGCGGCCTGCGGCGTGGCTCAAAGGATGCCCAGCATGGCCCATCTTCATCAACACAAGACTCAAGACCCTCGCGAGGGGCCAAGCCTCGCGGGGCGGACGACCCGGCGCTTCCCCAGGCTCAGCCTCCTCAGGCTGCCTCGTGAGGAGGCAGAGGAATCAAGGCGGGGTACCTCGCGAGGTGCCCATGACGCAAGCCATGACGATCGAGGGTGCCAGGCGGGCGCCAGCGCGCGCAGCGTCCTTCTTTCCTCTTTGGTGCAAAGGGGGCAAGCGCAGCCGCGGAGTACCGAGGCATCAGGCAAAGGTTGCCATTTCGGTGCAACGAGACCAGGACCAAGTGGACTACGAGACGGAGGTCACCATGGAGCCCAGCACGGCGTCACCGCAGGGTCTTTCGCAGGCAAAGACCAACTTTAGTCAGGATAAGTGTACTAGATGTTCCCCTTCGAATTGGCCAATTGTTGGTGCCCTTCCCGCTCAATATTTGGGAAGAGGCCCAGGGCCTTCGCCTATAAATAGGACCGGCCACCCACGTAGCAAGGGGGCTCGGTTCGCGGAGTTGGTTGGTTCGGTTCGCGGAGTTGGTTCGTCTGGTTCGCAAGTAGAGAGAGAGAGAGAGAGAGAGAGAGAGAGAGAGAGAGAGAGAAGGGTTACTGAACTCCTCCTAGCAGTTCATCCCCCCACCCAAGAACAGACCCTCGCGAGGCTGGTCTTCCTTGTATCGTTCATCATCATCAGCCCCAAGAGGCAATCCACCCACCACACACTGGAGTAGGGTATTACACCACAACGGTGGCCCGAACCAGTATAAATCTTGTGTCCCTTGTGCAGTTCCTTTAGTAGTTTAGATCTTTGTGAGACGGGGAGGTAGAAGGTGTGATCTCCATGCGCACCCCAGTGTTCGAACCTTAAGGGTCTGCCGGAACCCGCGAATCCGCCATTTGGCGCGCCAGGTAGGGGTGCGCCGGAATCTGTCCTCCGCCACTCCATTCTCCTCCGACCGTCGCATCCATGTCCGACGCTCGTCGGGCCTGCGCCGAGCGTCGGGCCGCCATCGCTTCTCGCGTCGCCCAGACGGCCCCCATTGGTGGGCGTCCTCGTCGTTCCCCGTCGCCCGCCGTCGACGCCGCCATCGGCCCGGCGGGGTGCGAGCAGCAAGCGTCGTCTCAGCATCCGTCCGTGCGCCAAGACGGCCGCACCGCTACTGCATCACTTGCACCAGCCGGTTCTTCGTCCCGCGCGCTCCGAGCACCCTTGGAGGCTCGAACTGCGCTCCTCGCGGCAAACGAGCTCCTGCGCTACCGCCCCATCGACGACGTCTACGAAGAGTGGCTCGACCGCGTCGCCGGGCTTGTCCGCGCCGTAGGGGGCTCTTCCGCGCCGTCCGTTCCTCTGTGCCACACTCCGCCCCGCGCGGGCAACGAAGCTCCAGAGGCGCACCAGCCGCCTTCCCTCCAAGAAGATTCCATGGCTCCAAGGCGCTTGGCCCCTGGACTGAACCCGCTCCGTCAGGCGCCAGCGCAACAAGAACCTTAAGGGGCTGCCAGGGCGCTCCCTGCTCCGGCACGCCGCGACCCTGCTCCAGCTCCGGCGCGCCAAGACCCCGCTCTGCTCCTAGCTGCAGCGCGTGGGGACCCTCAAGACCAAGCTCTCCATTAGCCGAAGCCTTTCGTGGCCACCGCAGGCTGCCGTGCCTACACCACTGATCTGCGCAGCGTCGCGTGGCCCGGCAAGTTCAAGCCTGACCTGCCTCCTCACTACGACGGCACAACTGATCCCGCAGAGTTCCTCCAGCTCTATGAGCTGGGCATCGAGGCTGCTAGCGGGGATGAAAAGGTCATGGCGAACTGGTTCCCCATGGCGCTCAAGGAAGGAGCTCGAACCTGGCTCCTGAATCTGGCTCCAGGCACGATCTCCTCCTAGGACCAGATGCGCACCCGCTTCATCGCCAACTTCCAAGGTACTCGCGACCGGCCACCCGCCGTGAGCGACATGCACCACATCAAGCAACAACCCGGAGAGACCCTGCAAAAGTACATCCAGCGCTTCAACAGCGTGCGCCTCAAGATCCCCAAGGTGTCCGAGGAAGCCATCATCTCGGCCTTCTCCGATGGCGTGTGCGACGTCAAAATGAAGGAGGAGCTGGCGATGCACGAAGACCTCTGCACCTCCTTGGAGCTATTCAACTTGGTGACCAAGTGCGCCAGGGCTGAGGAGGGACGTCTCTCCTTCCTCGAGCTGCCTGCCGCGGACCCAGAAGAGAAGAAGCCCAAGGCCAAGGACGTGAAGCACAAGGGGGCTGCCGTACTCGCCGCAGAACCAGACACCAAGCGGGGCAAGGATCTGCCCGAATCCTCCAGGGGCAGCCGGTACTGTGTGTACCACGACCTCCACACCCACAACACCAACGAATGCCAAGAACTCCGCGCCGTGCAAGAAGGAAGGATCGGCCATCGCCCTGACCATGCTGACCGGAGCTACGGCTGAGGAGGAGGAAGAAACCCAGGACGCTGGGAAGATCGCGGCCCGCGCCAGGGGTGGCGCGGCCAACCTCGCGAGGACCGCTGGCGGGACCTGCCTTGCGAGGGAGACTGGAGGGATCAGCCTCGTGAGGATCGCCCTCATGGCAACGCAGGCCTACCTCCGCTGCCGCCTCAGCCAAGGAGGAACGAAGACCGCCATCAAGATGAGGGGGCTGGGGCTTCCAAGAGCTGCGCGCAATCGCCTGCATCCTGGGCGGAGCTCAAGCCCCAGCCTCTCAACGTATCTTCAAGTAGTTCGCCCGCGAAGTGAATGCAGTTCTCCCCAAGCTCGAAGCGACGCGCCCCCTCAGGTGGTCGGCGTGCTCCATCACATTCATCCCAGCAGACCAGCTCAAGTGCGCGGCCACGGCAGGAGTCCTTCCGATGCTTTGCTCCCCAGTCATCAGCAACGTGCTGGTCACCAAGACCCTCATCGATGGTGGGGCAGGGCTCAACGTCCTGTCCATGGAAACATTCAACAATCTCCAAGTACCCTATGATCAGCTTCAGCCAACCAAGCCTTTCTCCGGAATCACCGACGGTTCCACGGTCCCGATCGGGCAGGTCCACCTCCCTGTCACCTTCGGGGCTCGCAGCAACTACCGCACCGAGCTCATCGACTTTGATGTCTCCCACATCCGCCTACCGTACAACGCCATCCTCGGGTACCCAGCGCCGGCCAAGTTCATGGCCATGACTCACCACGGCTACAACATCCTCAAGATGCCAGGAAGTGGTGGCGTCATCACGGTGCCCTGTGAAGAGAAGGATGCAGTGTGTTCCCTGGAGCGGGCCTATCAGGCCGCGTCGCTAGAAGACCCAGATCGCGGAAGCAGGAGGCTTCCTGAGACCACCCCCAAGAAGAAGAAGACATCGTCGGGCTCAGCCCCTCAGGAGGCATGCGTCCTTCTTTCCTCTTTGGTGCATAGGGGGCAAGCGTAGCCGCGGAGTACCGAGGCATCAGGCATAGGTTGCCATTTCGGTGCAATGAGACCAGGACCAAGCGGACTACAAGACGGAGGTCACCATGGAGCCCAGCACGGCGTCACCGCAGGGTCTTTCGCAGGCGAAGACCAACTTTAGTCAGGATAAGTGTACTAGATGTTCCCCTTCGAATTGGCCAATTGTTGGCGCCCTTCCCGCTCAATATTTGGGAAGAGGCCCAGGGCCTTCGCCTATAAATAGGACCGGCCACCCACGTAGCAAGGGGGTTCGGTTCGCGGAGTTGGTTGGTTCGGTTCACGGAGTTGGTTCGTCCAGTTCGCAAGTAGAGAGAGAGAGAGAGAGAGAGAGAGAGAGAGAGAGAGAAGGGTGACTGAACTCCTCCTAGCAGTTCAACCCCCCACCCAAGAACAGACCCTCGCGAGGATGTTCTTCCTTGTATCGTTCATCATCATCAGCCCCAAGAGGCAATCCACCCACCACACACTGGAGTAGGGTATTACACCACAACGGTGGCCCGAACCAGTATAAATCTTGTGTCCCTTGTGCAGTTCCTTTAGTAGTTTAGATCTTTGTGAGACGGGGAGGTAGAAGGTGTGATCTCCGCGCGCACCCCAGTGTTCGAACCTTAAGGGTCTGCCGGAACCCGTGAATCCGACAGCTCTGAATCATGTCTTTGGTCAAATGTTGGGTTTACCCGGCTCCTGTGTTTTGCTGCCTTATGTTCCGCTCTATCAGCTAAGGCGGCACCAGGAGAACTACTGCGATTGTGCCCTGGTTCATCCGGACGAGCACCTCAGTAGAGAAAGCCGAAAACTGACTGTCATCATATAGCGTGAGACTGGTCAACCACTCGATGACCTATCGGAATCTTAGAATTCCTCCGCCTTAATGAAGGGCCGTTTTCCGGCCAGGCATGTACGCACCCCGAATTCGGGTGAGTGCGGAGCCACCAGGGGCTATATAGTAGCCCCACTGTCAAACTCCTCTGGCTAAGTGAAAGTGTTAAAGCATTATAGTCCGGTTGCCTAGTTCGCTGCGCTATCACCTCCTTAATAGGACCAAGACGTTGGATTAAGCGTGAACACGCGTCTTCTGCGAACACCCCCGCATTATATGCGTGGGGCTTGAAGCCGACAACTGCAATCTTTCAGGATATACATATATGTACGTAACGGCCGCACAGGAGGCATCATATTACTTTCGGGCAAAAGTATAAATACAGCCTTGATAAATTTAATAAAATTGTTTTTACAATGGGAATACATGTCACTCAAACATAATATTCTTCGAGCACTAGGCCTCTATCAAACGAGCACCCTGAAGAACCTCTTCAAAATAGTGCTCGGCTGCCACTCGACCTATGGCCGAACCCTGCGCCGCAACAGTGGTAGCATCCATCCCCGCCCAGTATGCTTTGACACGGGCAATGGCCATCCGTGAGCCTTCTATGCATGCCGAACTCTTCATCGCATTGATGCGCGGCACCGCACCAAGGAACTGCTGCACTAGGCTAATATAGCTGTTCGGCTTTGGCCTTTCTGGCCATAGCTGATCCATGACAGACCTCATGGCGAGTCCGGACAACCTATTGAGTTCGGCCCATTCAGCTAGCTGATCAATCAATGGAAGTGGATGCTCTGGAACGTTAAACTGCGACCAGAACAGCTTGTCCACTTCACGATCTGTTTGATCTCGGAAGTATTCGGCCGCATCGACAGCGCTCGCCGCCAAGTCCATATATGCCTCTGCCGAACTCCATAGCCGATCCAGAGGGGCATCCGCAGATCTCCGAACTTCCTCTGCAGCATAAAGGGCTTCCCAGCCGAAATATCCCTGGCTTCATGCAGTTCCTCCTTCTTCACTCTCATGGCAGAGTGGGTGTCCTTGGTCGCCATTGTGGCCTTCTCGAGGTCCGTCGCCCTTGCCCGGTTTTCTTCTTCAAGGAACTAGCAACGGTCGGCAGTGTCTTTTAACTTTACAGCCATCTTGGCCATTTTATCCTTACTCTCGCAATGTGCAGCCTTTTCGGCTCTTAACTCTTTGGCCGCCTTTAAAGCGGCCGCATTACTAATCCTTGTTTGTTCTTTGGCTCGGGCAAGCTCCGCCTGAAGGGTCTCCACGGTGGCAGCTCCATTTGCAGTCACAACATATTAAAGATACTGGCATCATGTTGCTCTTACTATGTGACATTCACCAGAAAACATTACTTACCATGTGCCTCATCAAGCCGCTTGTTAACAAGCTCGATGTCGATATCTACCGCATCCAGTTGCCGCTTTAGTTCGGCAAACTCATTAGTCCGGCTAGCCACCGGAGCTTCCACCACATGCACATAAAGCGGTATGGTTATTACCTGTGACTACGATCCTCCGTTTGCCACCATTCTCAGTGACAACCAGAGTCTCAGGGGCTACTATCTACACAGGGCACACCTAAAAATGTGTGGTACTATCACAAATGCACACCATTTTACGTACCTCAAAGCCCGTCAGTAGACTCATAAAGGCGTCATGCAACCCACTTTTGGCGGACGAAATCCTTTCCATCACCGTACCCATCAACGTACGGTGTTCTTCTGAGATGGTCGCTCGCTTTAGCAGATCCCTCAGTACGTCCGACCGCATACCAGACGGTGCCGGACTCTTTTGTTTGCCCTCTTCAAGAGCCGGATACTGGGGACTTCGGGTGACCATAGGATTATCTTCTGGCCTCATCGGACCCGGGGAGGCCCTCCTTGACGACACTTCAAGGTCGCCTGCTTCTTGAGAGGGGGAGGCGTTTCGCTCTCCATCATCTCCGGAAGAAGATCCCCTGAAGACGAGCTCTGTTGAGAAGGGCTAAGATCCGAACTGCGAGACAAACGCTTCGGTCATTTTCCTCGGAAGTAATATCTTTACTATTAAGTATTTTTTGATCACTTACGGCTCGTTAGAGGGCTGATCCCCGCGCGGACTTTGTGTGGCAAAAGCGCCCTCCAAGGCAGGACCCTCTGGTGGAGACTTCTTCTCCCGTTTGGAAGCCTTGGTTTCCGGATCTTCAGAGGCAGTCCTCTTCCTTCCCTGGAGCGAGAGAAGGTCAGATTCTTGCCCTTGGTTATCCTCCTTCACGGAGGTGCTCATTCCCTCGGTTGGAATTGGTAGCAATGGGGGCCCGCTTTCACCCTCATTATTCCCCCCTCTATCTTCCTTTGAGGGCTCCGGGCAAGGTGCTAGCTCGAGCATCTTTTCCAGTACCGGATTGTCCAAACCCTCAGGAAGGGGGGCCGAACACCGAAGCATCTTCACCTTTGTTAACCAGTCCTAGTCAAAGAGCGATTTCTCAGAATGACGTCATGATAAATGAAAGACGGTGTGTTCGGCTAGAGGATTACTTACTTGGTCGGCGGTGCGGTTGCTGCTCAGCCCACGTCCTCGGTAGTATCCGGACACTCTATTTGGGGTCCGAAGAATGATTTATACATCTCCTCGTGCGTCAGGCCGAGGAAATTCTGAATAGTGTGTGGTCCTTCTGGGTTGAACTCCCACATGCGGAGGGGCCGGCGTTTGCAAGGCTGGACTCGACGAACCAGCATGACTTGCACTACCATAACCATACTGAAATCTCCTTCGGAGAGATCTTGAATGCGGCTCTGCAGTATACGCACGATCTTGGCTAGGCCCCATCTCAGGCCTCTGCTAATCCATGACATCAGTTGTGGTGGAGGGCCCGCGCGGAAAGCAGGGGCAGCCACCCACTGGGCACTTCTGGGAGCTGTGATGTAAAACCACTCCCGTTGCCATAATCTGGATGCCTCTGGAAAGGAACCCTTCGGCCATGGTGCTCCAGCGATCTTGCTTATTAATGCGCCTCCGCACGCTACATGCTGCCCCTCGACCACCTTCGGCTTCATGTCAAAGGTCTTGAGCCACAGGCCGAAGTGAGGGGTAATGCGGAGGAAGGCCTCACATACGACAATAAATGCCGAGATGTGGAGGAAGGAGTCCAGGGCTAGATCGTGGAAATCTAGCCCGTAATAGAACATCAAACCCCTAACGAAGGGATCCAGAGTGAGGCCTAGACCTCAGAGGAAGTGGGAGATGAACACAATGTTTTCGCTGGGTTCAGGAGTAGGGACAACCTGCCCTCGGGCAGGCAGGCGATGTGAAACCTCGGTGGTCAGGTATCTAGCCTCCCTCAACTTTTTGATATCCTCTTCCATAACGGAGGAGGGCATCCACCGGCCTTGAAGGCTAGATCCGGACATGATTGAAGGTCCGAAGCGCCTGACCTGGGCTTTGGGTGTTAGAACTCGAGCACTAGTAGAAAAAGGGCCTGTTGTCCCAGTTCATAAGGGCCTTTTGTCCCAGTTCCTGAATCGGGACTAAAGGGTCGGTACTAATGCCCTATCCCTTTAGTCCCGGTTCAATCCAGAACCGGGACAGATGGGCCTCCACATGGCCTGTGCGCGGAGCCCAGGCAGGAGACCCTTTGGTCCCGGTTGGTGGCACCAACCGGGACCAGTAGGCATCCATGCGTCAGCATTTCTGTGGCTGGGTTTTTTGTTTTTTTGAAATGGGGGGGGGGGGGTGGGGGTTTTAGGGGGTTAATTTAGGTGTTTCATATATTGTGTTAGCTAGCTATAATTAATAGAGAGAAGTGTTCTTTCTTATGTCTGTGCTTGGTCAACGCTACGTACTATACATACGTATAGAGAGGACTAGACACGCTAGCTAGCTAGTAAGCAAACGAAGGAAACAGAAGATCGTCATGAACATATATGCATACAGAGAGAAGTGATATCGACCACCTCTCCTTCTCCGAGAGATTGGTCGAACAACAAGTTCTCGTATATCTATCCGACACTACCGGCTACATATATACAATAATTATCTCTTACAAATATAATCATACGGACTCATGGTCCACATAGTATTCTCCGTCTTCAGCCAATTCCTCTTGAATTGCTCGCATGCGAGCTGGTGCTAGGAGTTCATCCCGCTTCCGAAACATCTAATTTGAAGAAGGGGGTCAATACATATATATATGAATGAATGAAACTCAACACAAATGATGGTAATAAAATAAAATTGTGAATGTTGTTATTTACGTACTTCATATTGTTCGTCGGTGTAGCCCCGCTCACAGGTCGTGTGGCGGATGGACTCGCAAACGTAGTATCCACAGAAATCATTCCCTTGTTCCTGCCACAACCACTTTACAAGAAATAGAGGTCAATCAAACTGATAAGCAAGAATGCCAAATGGTATTGATGAAACTAGTGCTTGAATCAATAGGAGATGCGCGGAACATGCTACTATAGTACTTACTTTTGGGTGTCTAAATTGCATCTTCTTCGGGAGTCCTGGAGCTTTTTTGGAGAATTTTTTCCATACCCTGCCAGACAAAGAAAACAATTACTTGATATATCAGGAAATGAACAAAGTTGCTGATATGGTGGATAATGATCGATTTAACTTACTTCTCGAGCATTTGAGTCATGTCCGCATAGTCCTGGGGATCTTTTCGTCTTGAGTCTAAGACGGTTACTAGTCCCCGCTCAAGCTTAATCTCTAGGAGAATATAGTGGTAACTGCACACACATGCATAACTCATCAATTACATCACTATAACCTTGACTAATATATATAAGGGAAACCGAATACGCACAAGACAGTAACACTCACTTGAAGTTGTAAGGAAAGAGTATTATATCTTTGTTTTCATTTATCACCAACGATCGTAGCAAGTTGGCCTCGGTATTTGCAGCATGAAATTTAACCTGAGTTGCATCTATGAGATATGTGTTAATGAACCCAATATCACCGACTTGTCTTTTCTTCAATTCGGCGATGTTCAATCTGCATAATATAGTGAGGATGATTATAAATACATGCAATGAAAGAGCTGAGCTATATAGAGAGACTTAATGACAGAAGTAGTACTACTTACAGACAGTAGCAGGTGACCGTTGTTTTATCGAGGGCCAACTCATTGAAAAACTGAAAGAACTCCTCAAATGGAACAGGCAACAGTTCAATTCCAATGAGGTCATGCTCCTTTTTAACTTCCACATACAAAGTACTCCTCCCCCCAGAGTCTCTGCAGATTTTCAAGTACCAATCATGCAATCTTCGCATCATCGTTGATAGAGATCTTTCATCTTTGACGAGAGGCTTCCCGTACTCGTATCTTTGTATCTGCACCTCCATGAAATCATAATGTACATCGTCGGGCAGGTAATCGCCAAGATTGCTATAACCGGGCACCATGCTTGGATCATTAGCGACGTTGTCGCTAGGCACCTTGAGCGGGGGCACGATTGCTTCGCTTGTTCGCCGAGGTGGGCAATTTGTTTCCCAGCTCATTGTTCTTTCAGCCTTTGATCACTGACAGTACTTCCCGACCGCTCCGCTTTGGCAAATTCCTTTCCAATAATGCGCTCATAGTTTCCTTTCGGCGGAGACTTGGGTGGTTTTCTCGGGGAAGCCAGAGTGTGCTTCGCTTTCACCGGGTCTACCTTCTCCTCCGGAGGTGGATGTTTCTTTGCTTTCACCCCTTCAAATAAGTTCCTCACTTCTTCTCGCGAGATCTCGGCATTCTCCTCTGGGGTCCTCTCATATGGTAACTTCTCTGAAGTCTTCAGAGAAGGACAGAATCTGTATGTCCTCCCGCCTCTGGCTGTACTGCTAGACGCCGGCAGAGCAGACGGAGCGGTTGTCTTCTTTACTTGCTTACGAGGCGGAGGAGAAGTACTACGACGCGCCGGAGCAGCCGGAGCGGCGGTAGGTCTCTTCCGCCCTTGCTGACGAGGCGGAGAAGGAGGAGGCTGGCTGCTCGAGCGCGTCGGCGCAGGCGGAGAAGGAGGCGGAGTGCCGCCACGCGCCGGAGAAGGAGCCGGTCGAGTGCCCTGATCGTCACTCGCCGGAGGAGGAGGCGGTGGAGGAGGCGGAGTGCCCTGACTCGCCGGAGGAGGAGGCGGAGTGCCCTGACTTGCCGGAGGAGGAGGAGGAGGCGGAGGCGTCCAGTTCGGAAGGTTGATGAGCTCCTTCCGCCATAGGCATGGAGTCTTCAGAGCAGGCCCCAGCCTAGTCTCCCCTTCACCGATAGGGTGGTCAAGCTAGAGGTCCTCAAATCCCTTGGTTATTTCATCCACCATCACCCTAGCATATCCTTCTGGAATCGGCCGGCAGTGAAAAGTTGCGCCGGGTTCAGTAGGATAAACAGAGCCATCAGCCGCCTTGACCTTCAAATTCATCCATTGCGTCATAAGGTGGCAATTTTGAGACTCCATGATAGCATCCACGGGATAGCTGGCAGGAGCCATCAAGGCATGCTCCGGCTGAAGCAGCTCGGTGGAAGCCACGCTGCTTCTCCGCTGAGATGGCAGGGTAGCTTCGGGGGAAGCTTCGGCAGTACGTTTGCTGCGATTTGCTTCTCGTTCCTCTATTTCTTGTACCCTTGCTTGCAGCGCCTGCATTTGGGTCTGCTGCAATTTTTTCCTCCTCTCCTATGATTTGTAACCGCCTGCGTCCGGAAACCCAACCTTCCACGGAATGGAGCCTGGTGTGCCTCGTGTCCGTCCAGGGTACTCAGGATTCCCGAGGGCCATTGTGAGCTCGTCGTTCTCTCTGTCTGGAAAGAACGTCCCTTGTTGCGCTGCTTCGATATACTGCTGAAGCTTCCTGACTGGTATGTCCATTTGATCATTCGTCCAAATGCACTTCCCTGTTACAGGGTCCAAGGTTCCGCCAGCCCCGAAGAACCAAGTCCGGCAATGGTCTGGCCAGTTAATTGTCTCTGGTTCGATCCCTTTATCAACCAGATCATTCTCAGTCTTGGCCCACTTAGGCCGGGCTACAAGGTAGCTACCTGACCCCATGCGATGGTGACGCTTCTCCTTCGCAGCATTTTGCTTGTTTGTCGCCGACATCTTCTTACTCTTTTCCGATGTCTTGTGGGCCACAAATGCAGGCCAGTTATCTCTGATCTTCTCATATCTGCCCTTGAATTCTGGTGTCTCTTTATTTTTGACAAACTTATTCAGCTCTTTCTTCCACCTCCTGAATAGTTCTGCCATCCTCTTAAGAGCAAAAGACTTGATTAATTGCACTTTAACTGGCTTCTCTGGATCATCCTCTGGCGGTAGGGTGAAATTTGACTTTAGCTCAGTCCAAAGATCATTTTTCTGCATATCATTGACATAAGACACCTCAGGGTCTTCTGTAGCCGGCTTTAACCATTGCTGGATGTTGATCGGGATCTTGTCCCTAACCAAAACCCCGCACTGAGAAACAAATGCGCTCTTTGTCCGGAGGGGTTCAATCGGTTGGCCGTCGGGCGCGATTGCTATGATCTCAAACTTTTCATCCGAGCTCAACTTTTTCTTCGGGCCTCATCTCTTTACCGAAGTTGTGCTCGATCCGGAGGGCTAGAAAAAAGAACAAAGACTTAATTAATATGTGTACATACCAAAACAATGAATGCATCAATTAGCTAGTCAGCAGAAGCTTAACTAATATATATACCTGGCCGGACTCGGTTCGGTCATCGGAGACGTCATCACGGTCTCCTTCTTGCACCGGCATTGGGTCACCGGAGCCGTCCTCACGGTCTCCTTATTGCACCGGCATTAGGTCATCGGAGCCATCATAATCATAGCCAGCTGCTTCCAGACCATTGGTGTCGTTGAGAAACAACGAGCAGACGGCATCACTTCCTCGTGCGATAATGTTCCCCAACAACTCTTCTTGTACTTCGTCTCGGGCGGTGTCCATAGTTTCTACAAATATTGACAACATGGCAATTATTATTCAAACATGACAGCTGGATATATTCGTGGCAAACATAGAACTAATATTAATTAGTGGCCTCGATGCTGCTTCTCTTGGGTTTGGGGTGGCCTCGACAACGCTTCAAGGATAAAAAAAGAAGAGGAAGAATAAAAAAAGAGGAGAAGAAAGAATAGAGGAGTAAGAACTCCTCTATTCTTTCTTCTCCTCTTTTTTTCTTCTTCTTCCTCTTTTTTTATCGGGAACGAGGGTTGTCGAGGGTCACCGAGCGGTAGAGGAAACCCTAAATAGCAAGTATCGTGGGTGTGAGATACATGTGGCCGTCGGTGTCGGACACTACATCCACGTCCCACAAGTGACGTGGGTGTCAAAGCCCGCGTCACTTGTGGGACGTGGATGTAGTGTCCGACACCGACGGCCACATGTATCTCACATCGATGATACTTGCTATTTAGGGTTTCCTCTACCGCTCGGTGACCCTAACCCTCGACGACCCGCGTTCCCGATAAAAAAAGAAGAAGAAGAAGAAAAAAAGAGGAGAAGAAATCTTTCTTCTCCTCTTTTTTTCTTCTTCTTCCTCTTTTTTTATCGGAAACGAGGGTCGTCGAGGGTCGCCAAACAGTAGAGCAAACCCTAAATAGCAAGTATCATGGGTGTGAGATACATGTGGCCGTCGGTGTCGTACACTACATCCACGTCCCACAAGTGACGTGGGCGTCGAAGCCCGCGTCACTTGTGGGACGTGGATGTAGTGTTCGACACCGACGGCCACATGTATCTCACATCGATGATACTTGCTATTTAGGGTTTCCTCTCTACCGCTCGGTGACCCTCGACGGCCCTCGTTCCCGATAAAAAAAGAGGAAGAAGAAGAAAAAAAGAGGAGAAGAAAGAATAGAGGAGAAGAACTCCTATATTCTTTCTTCTCCTCTTTTTCTTCTTCTTCCTCTTCTTTTTTTATCCTATTCTTCCTCTCATGTTCGACGACCCTCGACCCCTCGGCGACCCTAGACCCCCTCTCGGCCCCCTCATGTCGAAGTTATTGGGTAGGGGGTATATCGACAACGACATACTCGATACATACATACATACATACATACATACATATCACATGCATCCATACATATATGAACAAAATTAATATCTACTAATTAACAACCTAAATAAAAAAACTAATACATATAGGAAGAAGAAGAAAAAAGAAGAGAAGAAAGAATAGAGGAGAAGACTTCCTCTTCTTCCTCTCCTCTTCTTCTCCCTCTTCTTCCCCTTCTTCGTCGCCTCTCTCAAGAATGTTCGACGTTCTCGACCCTTGACCCCCTAAACTAGTTCTCAACCCTTGACCCCCTAAACTAGTTCTCGACCCCCCCTCATGTCGAAGTTATCAGGGAGCGGGTATATCGACCCCCTCATGTCAAAGTTATCGGGGAGGGTTATATCGACCCCCCTCCTGTCGAAGTTAACGGGGAGGGGGTATATCGAGAATGACATGCATACATGGAAAAAAATGCTATCCATCTATACATACATAGCCACATACATATATACATGGAAATAATGCTATGAAAAAAAACAGGAGAAGAAGAAAGGAATAGAGGAGAAGTTCGAAGAAAAAAAGAAGAAAAAAGAGAGGAGAAGAAGAAAGGAATAGAGGAGAAGAAGAAAAAATAGAAAAATTTCTTCTTCTCCTCTATTCCTTTCTTCTTCTCCTCTTCTTTTTCTTCTTTTTTCCTCTTCTTATTTATTTCTTCTCTTCTTCCTCTCCTCTTCTTTCTTTCTTCCTCTTCTTATTTTCTTCTTTCATATCCTTCTTTTTCTTCTAAATTTTAGCATATTCTAAATTTTCTTCTAACTTTCTATATATGAACAAAAAACTTTCTATGAACAAAAAACATTATATATATATGAACAAAATTTCTATGAACAAAATTTTCTTCTTTCTTCCTCTTCTTTCTATGAACCAGAAAAATTACATATATGGAAAAAGATTAATACACATATGAACAAAAAAATACATATATGAACAAAAACATGCTCTGAACATTTTTTTATACATTTTGAACATATATACATACACATAGCCACATACATACACATATACATTATATATATGAACAAATACTAATAAAAATGAAGGGCGCGCTGGGGCGGCGGCACGGCAGGGCAGGGGAGGCACGCGGAGGGATGGCATGCGGCGGCAGCGAAGGGCAGGGCGGCGTGCGGCGGTCACGCAGGGCAGGGGCGGCTCAGGGCGGCAGTGCGCGAAGGGCAGGGGCGGCGGCGACGGCGGCCAGTACAAGGGGAGGAGCAGGGGAACGAGCGGCGCTCACAGCGAGGTGGCGTCGCGCGACGAGGAAGGCTCGGGGATGGCGGACGGTGAAGGCGCGCCCGGGGGCGAGGGCAGGGGCGCGCGGGCTCGGGGACGGCGGACGACGTCGATCTGGGCAGCCTTGTGGCGTCGATGAGCTCGGCGTCGTCGGGGGGGCCGGGGGGCAACTGGCGATGAGTTCGTCAAATTTTCCTAAGTCCTGCTTATATACACATAGTATTGTTCCCGGTTTTTGGCACCAACCGGGACCAATGCCCCCCTTTAGTCCCGGTTGGTGCCACTAACCAGGACCAAATGCCAATTTTCAGCAGCCCAAAGGGCGGGAAGCGGCGGCCTTTGGTCCCGGTTGGTAGCACCAACCGGGACTAAAGGGGGGCATTGGTCACGGTTCGTGGCACCAATCGTGACCAATGCCCCCTTTAGTCCTGGTTGGTGCCACCAATCGGGACCAAAGGCCTTGTGCTGCTGCGGCGTCGAAAGTTTAGTCCCACCTCGCTAGTTGAGAGGGGTGCGCAGCGGTTTATAAGCCCCACTGCCGCACCCCTCTCGAGCTTCTCTCCATTGCAGGCTTACGGGCCTAATTGTCACTGCTATGCTTGTGGGCCTACCGGGCCTCCTGCGGGCCTGAATCCTGGCCCTTGGATGGGTTTCTGGTCGTATTCAGGCCGTGGGGGCCCAGTAGGTGGCATTTTTTTGTTTCTTTGTTGCTTTATTTATTTTATTTTCTTTTCTTTTGCTTTATTTTTTAATTCCTTATGCTTTTAGTTTTAGAAAAATTATAAACTTTTTGTTAATGCCATTAGTTTTCAAATTTGAAAACACTTTTTTTGTTTTCTTTGTTGCTTTATTTATTTTATTTTGTTTATACTTACAACAAAATACTTATTGTTGCTATTTTGTTCCAGTTTTTTTGTTTTGTTTTCTTCATTATTTATTTTCTTTTGTTTTTTGCTTTATTTTTTATTCTTTTTGCTTTTAGTCTCAGAAAAATTATAAACTTTCTGTTAGTGCCATTAGTTTTCAAATTTGAAAACACTTTTTTATTTTTTTGTTTTCTTTGTTGCTTTATTTATTTTATTTTGTGATTAACTTTACTATAAAAATAGTTTTTTTCCTGTTCTTTTGATTTGTTTTTTGCTTTAATTTTTAATTCTGTTTGCTTTTAGGTTAGCAAAATTATAAACTTTCTGTTAGTGCCATTAGTTTTAGAAAAATTATAAACTTTCTGTTATTGCCTTTAGTTTTCAAATTTGAATAGTTAAAATTTGAATTCTTTGAAATTTGTGTGAATCACAAGTTTGTGATTAACTTACTAAAAATGAGAATAGATGCGCTTATAGAGAAAATTCAACCTAAATTCATAGTAAATTTCTATGAATTTCGGAGAAATTCACTATGAATTTAGGTTAAACTTTTCTCTATTAGGGCATCTATTTTCACTTTGAGAGGAGCTCAACAAGGCAGAGAGGGAAGGGCTTATAAACCGGTGTGAGCCCCCTTCGGTTGGTGAGGTGGGACTAAACTCTGCCCGCAACGAGGACCAACCCTTTAGTCCCGGTTTGTGCCACAAACCGGGACTAATGGTCATGGGCCAGGGGCGAGGAGCAAAATTATAAACTTTCTGTTAGTGCCATTAGTTTTAGAAAAATTATAAACTTTCTGTTAGTGCCATCAGTTTTAGAAAAAATTATAAATTTTCTGTTAGTGCCATTAGTTATCAAATTTGAATAGTTAAAATTTGAATAATTGTTTTACGAGGGCGGGACCATAAGACATTAAAGCATTTCAAATGAAATCTGAAAAAGTTGAAAGTTGGCATGGTATCATAATTTCACCCACATAGCATGTGCATGTACAAAACGGACAATGGTAGCATGTTCGTGTGTTACAAAGTTGGCATGGTATCATCATAATAGTTGCGGGAGAAAGTCTTCACTTTTTCTTCGCTTGTGTCATTTTCTTATTGCGCCGTAACCATGGATAATCTTCATTGTTTATCAGGATGCTTGGGCCAGCCTTGACATTGAAGGGAGGAATTTCATGAAACTTTTCATAATCTTCAGACATGTCTGTCTTGCCGTCCACTCCCAGGATGTCCCTTTTTCCTAAAAGAACTATGTGGCGCTTTGGCTCATCGTATGATGTATTCGCTTCCTTATCATTTCTTTTTCTCGGTTTGGTAGACATGTCCTTCACCTAGATAACATGTGCCACATCATTGGCTAGGACGAACGGTTCGTCAGTGTACCCAAGATTTTTCAGATCCACTATTGTCATTCCGTACTGTGGGTCTACCTGTACCCCGCCGCCTAATAGATCGACCCATTTGCACTTAAACAAAGGGACCTTAAAATCAGGTCCGTAGTCAAGTTCCCATATGTCCACTATGTAACCATAATATGTGTCCTTTCTGCTCTCGGTTGCTGCATCAAAGCGGACATCGCTCTTTTGGTTGGTCCTCTTTTGATCTTGGGCGATCGTGTAAAATGTATTCCCATTTATCTCGTATCCGTTGTAAGTCAATACAGTCAAAGATGGTCCCCTGGACAACAAGTACAACTCATCACAAACAGTGTTGTAACCTTTGAGACGTGTTTCCAACCAACTGCTGAAAGTCCTGATGTGTTCACATGTAATCCAGTCGTCGCACTGCTCCGAGTGTTTGGAGCGCAGACTGTTCTTGTGTTCATCGACATACGGGGTCACCAAGGTAGAGTTCTGTAGAACTGTGTAGTGTGCTTGAGACCAAGAATATCCGTCCCTGCATATTATTGAGTCTCTTCCAAGAGTGCCTTTTCCAGTCAGTCTCCCCTCATACCGCGATTTAGGGAGACCTATCTTCTTAAGGCCAGGAATGAAGTCAACACAAAACTCGATAACATCCTATGTTTGATGGCCCATGGAGATGCTTCCTTCTGGCCTAGCGTGGTTACGGACATATTTCTTTAGGACTCCCATGAACCTCTCAAAGGGGAACATATTGTGTAGAAATACGGGCCCCAAGATGACAATCTCGACGACTAGATGAACTAGGACGTGCGTCATGATATTGAAGAAGGATGGTGGGAACACCAGCTCAAAACTGACAAGACATTGCGCCACATCACTCCTTAGCCTTGGTATGATTTCTGGATCGATCAGCTTCTGAGAGATTGCATTGAGGAATGCACATAGCTTCACAATGGCTAATCGGACGTTTTCTGGTAGAAGCCCCCTCAATGCAACCGGAAGCAGTTGCGTCATAATCATGTGGCAGTCATGAGACTTTAGGTTTTGAAACTTTTTCTCTGGCATATTTATTATTCCCTTTATATTCGACGAGAAGCCAGTCGTGACCTTCATACTAAGCAGGCATTCAAAGAAGATTTCTTTCTCTTCTTTCGTAAGAGCGTAGCTAGCAGGACCTTTATACTGCTTCGGAGGCATGCCGTCTTTTTCGTGCAAACATTGCAGGTCCTCCCATGCCTCAGGTGTATCTTTTGTCTTCCCATACACACCCAAGAAGCCTAGCAGGTTCACGCAAAGGTTCTTCGTCACGTGCATCACGTTGATTGAAGAGCGGACCTCTAGGTCTTTCCAGTAGGGTAGGTCCCAAAATATAGATTTCTTCTTCCACATGGGTGCGTGTCCCTCAGTGTCATTCGGAATAGCTAGTCCACCGGGATCCTTTCCAAAGATTACGTGTAAATCATTGACCATAGCAAGTACGTGATCACCGGTACGCATGGCGGGCTTCTTCCGGTGATCTGCCTCGCCTTTGAAATGCTTGCCTTTCTTTCGACATTGATGGTTGGTCGGAAGTAATCGACGATGGCCCAGGTACACATTCTTCCTGCATTTGTCCAGGTATATACTTTCAGTGTCATCTAAACAGTGCGTGCATGCGTGGTATCCTTTGTTTGTCTGTCCTAAAAGGTTACTGAGAGCTGGCCAATTGTTGATAGTCACGAACAGAAATGCCTTAAGGTTAAATTCCTCCTGTCTGTGCTCATCCCACGTACGTACACCGTTTCCATTCCACAGCTGTAAAAGTTCTTCAACTAATGGCCTTAGGTACACCTCAATGTCATTGCCGGGTTGTTTAGGGCCTTGGATGAGAACTGGCATCATAATGAACTTCCGCTTCATGCACATCCAAGGAGAAAGGTTATACATACATAGAGTCACGGGCCAGGTGCTGTGATTGCTGCTCTGCTCCCCGAAAGGATTAATGCCATCCGCGCTTAAAGCAAACCATACATTCCTTGGGTCCTTTGCAAACTCATCCCAGTACTTTCTCTCGATTTTTCTACAATGCGACCCGTCAGCGGGTGCTCTCAACTTCCCATCTTTCTTTCGGTTCTCACTGTGCCATCGCATCAACTTGGCATGCTCTCCATTTCTGAACAGAAATTTCAACCGTGCTATTATAGGAGCATACCACATCACCTTCGCAGGAACCCTCTTCCTGGGGGCTCACCGTCAACATCACCAGGGTCATCTCGTCTGATCTTATACTGCAATGCACCGCATGCCGGGCATGTGTTCAGATCCTTGTATGCACCGCGGTAGAGGATGCAGTCATTAGGGCATGCATGTATCTTCTCCACCTCCAATCCTAGAGGGCATACAACCTTCTTTGCTGCGTATGTACTGTCGGGCAATTCGTTATCCTTTGGAAGCTTCTTCTTCAATATTTTCAGTAGATTCTCAAATCCTTTGTCAGCCACAGCATTCTCTACCTTCCACTGCAGCAATTCCAGTACGGTACCGAGCTTTGTGTTTCCATCTTCGCAATTGGGGTACAACCCTTTTTTGTGATCCTCTAACATGCGATCGAACTTCAGCTCTCCTTTTGACTTTCGCATTGCGTCCTTGCATCGACAATGACCCGACGGAGATCATCATCATCGGGCACATCGTATGGTTCCTCTTGATCTTCAGCAGCTTCACCCGTTGCAGCATCATTGGGCACATCGCCTGGTTCCTCTTGATCTTCACTAGCTCCCCCCGTTGCAGCATCACCGTATTCATGGGGCACATAGTTGTCATCGTACTCTTCTTCTCCGCCGTCTTCCATCATAACCCCTATTTCTCCGTGCCTCGTCCAAACATTATAGTGTGGCATGAATCCCTTGTAAATCAGGTGGGAGTGAAGGATTTTCCGGTTAGAGTAAGACCTCGTATTCCCACATTCAGTGCATGGACAACACATAAAACCATTCTGCTTGTTTGCCTCAGCCGCATCGAGAAACTCATGCACGCCCTTAATGTACTCGCAGGTGTGTCTGTCACCGTACATCCATTGCCGGTTCATCTGCGTGCATTATATATAATTAAGTATCCAAATTAATAGAAGTTCATCATCACATTAAAACCAAAGTGCATACATAGTTCTCATCTAACAACATATAGCTCTCCATAGCATCTAATTAATTAAACCATACATTGAAACTATGTAAAACATTTCAATGTGAAAACAAATGTGATCATAATCGCAACCAAGGTAACAATTGATCCAACGGCATAATGATACCAAGCCTTGGTATGAATGGCATATTTTCTAATCTTTCTAATCTTCAAGCGCATTGCATCCATCTTGATTTTGTGATCATCGACGGCATCCGCAACATGCAACTCCAATATCATATTCTCGTCCTCAATTTTTTTATTTTTTCCTTTAACAAATTGTTTTCTTCTTCAACTAAATTTAACCTCTCGACAATAGGGTCGGTTGGCATTTCCGATTCACATACATCCTAAATAAATAAAATCTATGTCACGTTGGTCGGCATAATTTTCAGAAACAATAAATGAACCAATAGTTATAAAGATAATATATATAGCACATCTGAATCATAGACAGGACAAGGGCCGACGGGGGCGGATACCAAAACCATCGCACTATATAAGATGCAATAATAAAAGTAAGAAAATAATACAAGTATCTATGTAAACATACATGTAAGAATATTTTTCCTTTCAGAAAGAAGATAAGAACAAGAGGCTCACCACGATGGTACCGGCGATGAGCTCGGCGCGGGTGATCGACGGCGGTGAAGACAGGGACGGGGCGTGAAAGACCGCTAAACCTAGCCAAATATTGTGGAAAATGGAGCTTGGAGGTCGAGCTTGGAGAGGAGAAAGCTTAAGTAGTGTGGCTCGGGCATTTCATCGAACACCTTGTGTGCATAGGAGGTGAGCTAGAGCACAACCAAGCCCTCTCCCCCTCGGCCAGAAAAAAACAGAGCAGTGTGCTCTGCTCTTACGCGAGGGGGTATATATAGGCACTTCATTGGTCCCGGTTGGTGGCATGAACCGGGACTAAAGGGGAGCCTTTGGTCCCGGTTCAAGCCACCAACCGGGACCAATGGTGGTGGGCCAGGAGCGAGGCCCATTGGTCCCGGTTCATCCCACCAACCGGGACCAAAAGGTCCAGATGAACCGGGACCAATGGCCCACGTGGCCCGGCCGGCCCCCTAGGCTCACGAACCGGGACCAATGCCCCCATTGGTCCCGGTTCTGGACTGAACCAGGAGTAATGGGCTGACCCGGCCTGGACCAAAGCCCTGTTTTCTACTAGTGGAGGCGGGGGAAGGATTCGATTGAGCACGGGAGGGAAAAAAGTAACAGCCTTGCCCCTTTATAAAGAGGGTGAATATCGAGCGTCCTCCTCGTGGCCGTTTGGGACTTGCCTAAAATCTAGGAATCCTAGGCACGGTTGGGTTACCCACATCCGTATTGATGAGAATCCCGTAATTAGGGGAACACGATCTCTGCTTTGACAAGACGTGTCAAGAAACTGCCTCGCGTTATGTGTGGAGCTAGTTGAAGAAAAACGGTTCGAATAATCACCGAGCCATGGCATGATGTCATGTTGCCAAAACGTGTCAGCACATTAAGATTTGTGGAAATATTATTCTCTCTATGGTGGAATGTGGAATTTATTTTGCAGGGTCGGACACTATCATGGTATTCAAACTCTTTTGTGATGTATTCGGAGGAGGAACCCGCCTTGCAATGCCGAAGACAACACTGCGCGTCGGACTCATCGTCATTGAAGCCTGGTTTAGGGGCTACTAAGGGAGTCCTAGATTAGGGGGTCTCCGGACAGCCGGACTATATCCTTTGGCCGGACTATTGGACTATGAAGATACAAGATTGAAGACTTCGTCTCATGTCCGGATGGGACTCTACTTGGCGTGGAAGGCAAGCTAGGCAGTACGGATATGGATATCTCCTCCTTTGTAAACCGACCTTGTGTAACCCTAGCCCTCTCCGGTGTATATATAAACCGGAGGGTTTTAGTCTGTAGAGCAACATACAATCATACAATAGGCTAGCTTCCAGCGTTTAGCCTCTCCGATCTCGTGGTAGATCAACTCTTGTAATACCCATATCATCAAGAATAAATCGAGCAGGACGTAGGGTTTTACCTTCATCATGAGGGCTTGAACCTGGGTAAAACATTGTGTCCCCTGCCTCCTGTTACCATCCGCCTTAGACGCACAGTTCGGGACCCCCTACCCGAGATCCGCCGGTTTTGACACCGACAGGCCATATTTCACATGAGCCACCGGCTCTCAACATGTACATACATTCATGTTGCATATACTATGATAAGCAATAAAGTAAGACCATCGGTCTCTTTTCTTTTCAAAGATTATGCATCTTTATTATTTTTTATTCACAAATGAATATTAAGGAGCTGATCATATCTGAATCAAGTTTAACCTGTCTAGTCTGGCTTATGATCGTATTCGAATCTAGCTGCAAATCTCAAGGTCACTTGGGGGCTTCCTGTTCAAACATAGGTCATATTCGAACCAAAGAGAACATAGCTGTCGTAACCCTCTTGATCGGCTCAAGGCCAAACTCACCTGGGGGCTTCTTGATCGTATCCGAATCATAGCTTAACCCCTTTTGAGTCTGACTTGGATCGTATTCGAATCAGGGTCGTTAAAAACCTCTCAAGGTCATTTGGGGGCTTCCTGTTCAAACATAGGTCGTATTCGAACCAAAGAGAGCATAGCTGTCGGTACCCTCTTGATCGGCGCAATGCCAAAGCCACTGGGGGCTATATGGTCGTATTTGAACCTTAGCTTAACCCCTTTGGTCTGGTTTACTAATCGTATTCGAATCAGAAACCCCCAAACATTTACAGAGTTAAAATTATGTGTTGCTTGCCTTTCAATATTACAAATAAGATAGCATGGCTTTCTTCGCCGGCTCAATTATTGGGCAACACAGCCGCCCAGGTTATTCAAACCGGTGGTCTAAGTATCCAAAGGTACGAGCTACTAACATATGATGATTATTGAATATTCAAGTAGTATTAACTTTTATACATATTGAATTATCAAATTCATCACCCGGGTTATTTAAACTGGCGATCTAAGGATCAACAAGGACAAGGTATGGTTCTTACTTATACGCGCTTACCGGCTGCGTTAACTTAAGATTAGTATTAAACCTTATCCTTTATTTATATTTGTCTCTGTTTTTTGAGGTGGAGATATGGGCTGTAAATTAGGTGTTTAAGCCCAGTTGGTTCTAAACCGCCTTGCCGGGTTTTTTCCTTGTGTTCATAGGAACAGAATTCAAACATTGCAGAGACAAGCATTAAACAATGCATAAGAAAGCATTAAACATTGGTATTTGGAAGCACAAATCCACGTAGAAGTGTTTTATGCGCGATGGCATAAGCAAACATGCGGTGTTTTAAACAGCTAAGCTATTACAAGGCTTTATAAGCCCATGAAGATGATCATTGTCCTTCCCTCGCTGGTTCACCAGCTTGAGTCTGCTGGAAGTTGGATTTTGACCAATCAAAGCCGTTCATGGCAACAAATTCAGCTTCGTCGTCAAATAGGCTGACCGGGTCAATTTCCCGGGCAAATATATCTTCTATAACAGGTGGGATCAGATCGGCAACTTTGTATGAAGGAGTGGCCATCTTCTTATTTGCACTATCAAAACCCAGCTAGTATTTGTCCATGTTGGTGTCATCTCCAAGGCTAGTCGCCCGAGGCCGGACTTCACGGACGCAGGCTATAAAGTCATCTTGATCAAAAGGAGACTCGTCCTCTTTCATGGTAGGATAGCCCCTTGCCATGTTCGCCGGGTCTAGATCTGGCACCCAAGCTTTGGAATGGCTTAGAGCAGTCAGTGCACCGGCTTGCGCACAGGAGCGTTTTACCTCTTGGAATCTAGCAGGAAGGATGGACAACTTCTTTAGGACATCGCTAAGCCGGTTGGGTCCTTGATTTACCGGAGAGATAGCGGCCAGAGCCCGTTGTGCACCAATGTACAATTGGTCAACCAAGGTGTATACTGCCTTCAGTTTAATCAACGGATCTTGGCTCAGATTTTTGCATCGCGGACCTGTATATATTTTTAACAGTCAGTTGGCGGATCATATTCCGGTTTGACAAAATTATATTCAAGATCAATTTAGACAGCTTACCAAAGATAGTAGCAACCATCTGAGACACCCGACCCTTCAAATTGTTTAGCTCTGTTGTAATTTCTTTCAGAGTTGTTTCGGCTGTTTCAGCTCGGCGGGTCAGGAGTGTTTTCTCATTCCCCCAAGTTTTCTCTTTGGCAGCAAAGCTGGTCTTCAAAGTCTCCGTTTCAGAAAGGCTCATTTGCAATTTGGAGGTGGAAGATTTGATTTCTGACTCCTCACTTGCTAGCCGGGTCTTTGCATCAGTCAATTGGGAGTTCAGTTCAGATAATGCATTCTGTGAAACATTCAGATAAGTCAAGATTTGGTTTTAAATTCCAGTATCCAAATTCAAAATTCAAAGTCCCAAGTACTTTAGGAATAAACCACTTGGCACTTGGGGGCTAATGTATGCCAAATCAAATTTTTGCGACTCTACCAATATATTTGAAGTCCCAAGTCCTTTACAAAGTAACAACACTTGGCACTTGGGGGCTAATGTACGCAGTTCAGCAAGTTTTTCAAGGTTAAGCCGGAGTGTTAAAGTACTTTAAAGACAGTTTTAAATTCTAAAGTACCAATTCATTAATGATCAAAATGAACCGGTCCTTGGGGACTATGGGTGAAGTTTTGTTCTATCAGTACAAGGCAAAGTTTCAGAGATAGAAGTTTCGGCTTATATTCTAGGTCTACAGGTTATTTCGTTTCTCTTATAATCTAAAGACTTGGGGGCTGAAGGAATATTTGTAAACCGGAAATAACATACCTCATAATTCAATTGAAGCTGCTTGACCATCTCAATCTCAGACTCGCGACTGGAGTGTACATGACTGAGATAGCCGGATAAGATATCACTTGCATTGAGACGGTCATAGTTGGTGACATCAAAGCGAACCTTCTGCCGCTCCAATGCTTCTTGCTTTGCTGTGCACCGAGCCAACACCGTTGGATTCCCCGGCTCAACAAAGCGGCTCCCAGTAATTTGAACATCTAGAGCATGTGGAGATGGCGGGTCGGTTGAGTTTGACGGTCCGGTTGTAGAAGGATTGATAGTGGCATCATCAAGAGACGGCTCCGGAGGATTTGCTTCATTGGCAATTGGCGGGTCTTCTGGGGTGTCAGTTAATGGAGAGGGCGGCCTAGCCGGGTTAGATGCTAGCACTGACGGGTCTTTCGCCGGTTTTGCTGCCTTCGCCTTCTTAGATTTAGCCTGGCCGCTAAGTAAAAAATCTTGCAGGGTAGTCAGCATCCAGATACAATTGATCAAGCCGGAAGAAAAGAGGATTTCTGATTACCCAGGAGCAGTCTTAAAAGCCGGAAATTGTGTTTGTGATGAATCATCTAAGGAACGAGACACCTCCTGAAAAGGTAAAAGAGAGGAGTTGAAAGAAATACAAGGAGCGGGATTCATTAAAACAAGTTAAGGACAGCAATAAGTAAACCTCATTCAGGCGTTTCTGAGGGGTCTGTTGAAGGATGACAGCCGGTTCATCTTCAATCTCAACCTCACGGCGGCTTTCATGTTGCTGCTTTTTCAAATGAAAGTTGGGATCCAAGTGAGCTAAGGGTTAGAAAACCTTACTTTACGAATCACTTGTCGAACTTTGTGTCTTGGTAAGGGCTCTGAGTCGAAGGAAATGATAATTACCTCTGCTTCCCCGGCCTGACTGGCCCCGGTGTCATCCTGGTAAGGATCAGTGTCAATAAGATTGATAAAAAATTGGCCAAGAGAATCAAGGGCTACCTCTGAGTCGGACATGTCATCAAGTTTCATTAAATCTTCAGCATTGGTTTTCTTCTTCTTCTTTGACTTCCGGGTCGTTTTCTTGGTGTTCATGGCGGTGGCTTTCACCTTCTTGGCAGCCTCATGGTCATATTTTACTTTCCAAAAGTTAGAATTGGCCTGCAAGGACAAAAAGGAAGGTCAGTGCTTAATTAATATAGCCGGGCAAACCACAAAGGAAAAAAGATCAGATTATAATTACTTCTGGAAACGGGTTGAGCTTGCAGAAGGGATTCAACCCAACAATGATGCAGTCTTCATATTTTCCATTCACCAATAGATTTGACATTGAAACAATGTCTTCTTCGGTGAGTTCAACTGGGCTGTGACGAAGAGAGTCGTCCGGGTCTCCACCATATTCACACATCAGTTTTGAACGACGGCTTAAGGGAATATTCCGCCATGAGATCCAGCAGTGGGTTAGATCGACTCCGGTTAAACCGTTCCCCAACAAACCGTTGATTCTTCTGATAGAGGGAAGCAGCTTCTTGCGTTCAGCAGCGGTAAGTTTATCTAGCAGTACGAACTTAGAGTCAAGACGATCGGGGCGGTAACCCGGCAGTGCTTTTTTGTTGGCGGGTGAGATGTCCTGACAGTAAAACCAAGTTTGGTTCCAGTCCTTTGGGTGAGTTGGTAAAACTATGAGAGGGAAGACAACACTCTACCGGCGCTGAATTGAGATGCCTCCAAGCTCTAAGCTAAGTCCGTTGGTGCACTCGTTCTGCCGGTTTAGATAAAAATATTCTCTAAACAGTTCTACATTCGGCTCTTGTTGAAGATAAGCCTCATAGAGCACTTGGAAATTGCAAATATTGGAGATGGAATTGGGCCCAATATCCCGAGGATGAAGTTTTAAAAAGTGAAGGACCTCCCTGAAGAATTTTGAACCGGGCGGTGAGAAGCCACGGTTCATATGGTCAGTAAAAACAATGACTTCATCATCTTTGGGATGAGGTCGTTCTTCGTCCGGGTCAGGGGCACGATAAGACATAATGTTTTTCTCTGGCAAAAATCAAATGGAGACAAATTCTTTCAAGGTGTCATCAGTAACTGTAGAAGGGACCCAGTTGCAGACTGTTGGCGCTTTTGACGGCGTGATGAAAAAAAAGGAGAAGCTGAAAAGAAAGTAATTTACTGGTTCAGATTATTGATGGATTACAGGTTAAATGAGGATAGTACAGATTAATAATGGCGGCTTAAGTAAGGGCTAATGACATATAAAGGAAAATGAGCCGACGTGATAAGCCGCCATGACTAAAGACATTCAAAGGTTGCCTGAGTCAGAATTGGCTAAGTGATGTGATAAACAAGTTTCACAAGTTGTTGTTATTATTTTGGATCAAGGTGGTTCAAAAAAGGAAAATAAATGTAGACCTAAAACTGGCATAGACGAGTTCACCAGTTCTAAACAAAGCCTCTGAACGGGGAAAGGAATTTGTTTGCATTTGAAGCGGGTGCGAAATAGCTGCCGCATCGGCTTTATACTATTCAAATATAAAGAAATGGTGATAGTGATGAAATCTATGAAGAGTTCATGACGAACAGTGAAGAACACCAAGGAACTCTAAGGTCCTAATGCGGATCTGATGTCGAGGAAGGAAGAGACTTACAGATACAGGGTCGCTGCGGAGGTTCGTTGCATTTTCTTTTGGTCAAATCAGGTTGATGCGGCAGCCTGAGTCGATGAAGACGAGATCTGCGGCGGCGGCGGTGGCAGAGCTCGAGCGGCAGCGAAGCAGCGAGAGGAGGAAGACGATGGAAGGAGGAGAATGAGAAAGACCTAAGTTATGCCCATTTATAAGGGAGTGCGCGAACAGGCGGGCGCGAAAATCAAGGAGACCTAGTAATAATTATCCAACTGAACAGACGCCTCGATTCTCGGAAGGCATTAAAAATGAAAGATCTGTTGAAAGATGATGTCATGAAGGTTTTTTGTGATTTCAAAAGATGACGTCATGGCGGGTTACAGAAGTTTTCAGACAGAGGATGGATTCTGACTAAGTATTGAAGACTGACAAAGAACAAAGTTCAAAGTCCACCTGGGGCCTAATGTTGGGGATATTACTATCAGTTGAGACCCGCCCAGGAGGGGCCGGGTCAGCTTCAATGGCGGGTTGCGCAAGATTCTCAGTAAACATCCAAGTTTGTAGTTTATTAAGTCTTATAGAAGGCCCAAAGGCCTGGAGCCGGCTTGAGGCCCGATATTGTAAGTAAACCGCCATATGTAAGGAAATACTTGTACATAAAGACATGTAAAGAAATTCACCGAGCCGGACACGATTATGAGCCGGCCGGGACTCTGTAGGCCACCTGGCGTCAACCCGTGTATATAAGGGGACGACCCGGTGGCGGTTTAGGGGAAAAAACAACCAAGTTGATAACCAAGCTGGCGAGTTGAGCCTCTTGGAAGTCGAAACCTCAGCAATACCAATCCCAACTAGACGTAGGCTTTTACCTTCATGGTAAGGGGCCGAACTAGTATAAAACTCTCTCGTGTCCTTTGTCTCGATTAACCCCTTTAAGCCTCCTAGTGCGATGGCCCTACGACTAAGTCCTTGCTCTAGGACATCTGCCGTGTCAACTCCACGACAATTTCCATAGCCATTCCGAGATATATTGCCATGCAACTTTCCACCATTCCGTTCATCATGACACACATCATCATTGTCATATTGCCTTGCATGATCATGTAGTTGACATCGTATTTGTGGCAAAGCCACCATGCATAATTTATCATACATGTCACTCTTGATTCATTGCCCATCCCGGTACACCATTGGAGGCATTCATATAGAGGCATACTTTGTTCTAGTATCATGTTGTAATCTTTGAGTTGTAAATAAATAGAAGTGTGATGATCATCATTAATAGAGCATGGTCCCGAAAAAAAGAAAAAAAAGAAATGCCAAATAAAAAAGAAAAGAAATAAAAGGGACAATGCTACTATCCTTTTACCAAACTTGTGCTTTAAAGTAGCACCATGATCTTCATGATAGAGTGTCTCTTATGTTGTCACTCTCATATACTAAGTGGAAATTTTTCATTATAGAACTTGGCTTGTATATTCCAATGATGGGCTTCCTCAAATTCCCTAGGTCTTCGTGAGCAAGCAAGTTGGATGCACACCCACTTAGTTTCTTTTGTTGAGCTTTCATACATTTATAGCTCTAGTGCATCCGTTGCATGGCAATCCCTACTCCTCGCATTGACATCAATTGATGGGCATCTCCATAGCCCATTGATTAGCCGCGTCAATGTGAGACTTTCTCATTTTTGTCTTCTCCGCACAATCCCCATCATCATATTCTATTCCACCCATACAGCTATGTCCATGGCTCACGCTCATGTATTGCGTGAAAGTTGAAAAAAGTTTGAGATTACTAAAGTATGAAACAATTGCTTGGCTTGTCATCGGGGTTGTGCATGATGAGAGCATTTTTGTGTGACGAAGATGAAGCATAGCCAAACTATATGATTTTGTAGGGATGAGTTTTCTTTGGCTATGTTATTTTGAGAAGACATAATTGCTTGGTTAGTATGCTTGAAGTATTATTGTTTTTATGTCAATATTAAACTTTTGTCTTGAATCTTATGGATCTGGATATTCTTGCCATAATAAAGAGGATTACATAGATAAATATGTTAGGTAGCATTCCACATCAAAAATTATGTTCTAATCATTTACCTACTCGAGAACGAGCAGGAATTAAGCTTGGGGATGCTTGATACGTCTCCAACATATCTATAATTTTTGATTGTTCCATGCTATTATATTATCAACTTTGGATGTTTTATATGTACTTGTTTTTTTCCTTGTTTTTGAGTATTGCAGAAAAGGCAAATCAAACGGAGTCCAGTTAACCTGAAATTTTACGGAGATCATTTTTGGACCAGAAGAAGCCCACGGAGTACCGGAGATTGGCTAGAAGAGTCCCGAGGCTACCACAAGGGTGGGGGTGCGCCCTACCCCCTGGGAGCGCCCCCTACCTCATGGCTGACTCTGAGACCCCCTGACTTGTTCCTAACTCCAACACCTCTTATATACCCCCAAACTTCCAAAAAGAATCCTAGATCAGGAGTTCCACCGCCGCAAGCCTCTGTAGCCACTGAAAACCAATCTAGACCCGTTTCGGCACCCTGCCGGAGGGGGGAATCCCTCTCCGGTAGCCATCTTCATCATCCCGGTGCTCTCCATGCCGAGGAGGGAGTAGTTCACCCTCGGGGTTGAGGGTATGTACCAGTAGCTATGTGTTTGATCTCTCTCTCTCTCTCTCTCTCGTGTTCTTTATTCGGAATGATCTTGATGTATCACGAGCTTTGCTATTATAGTTGGATCTTATGATGTTTCTCCACCTCTATCTCCTTGTGATGAATTGAGTTTTCCCTTTGAAGTTATCTTATCGGATTGATCTTTAAGGATTTGAGAACACTTGATGTATGCCTTGCATGAGCTTATCTGTGGTGACAATGGGATATCACATGATCCACTTGATGTATGTTTTGGTGATCAACTTGTGAGTTTCGTGACCTCGTGAACTTATGCATAGGGGTTGGCACACATTTCCATCTTGATTCTCCGGTAGAAACTTTGGGGCACTCTTTGAAGTTCTTTGTCTTGGTTGAATAGATGAATATGGGATTGTGTGATGCATATCGTATAATCATACCCACGGATACTTGAGGTGACATTGGAGTATCTAGGTGACATTAGGGTTTTGGTCGATTTGCGTCTTAAGGTGTTATTCTAGTACAAACTCTAGGATAGATTGAATGGAAAGAATAGCTTCGTGTTATTTTACTACGGACTCTTGAATAGATCAATCAAAAAGAATAACTTTGAGGTGGTTTTGTACCCTACCATAATCTCTTCGTTTGTTGTCCGCTATTAGTGACTTTGGAGTGACTCTTTGTTGCATGTTGAGGGATAGTTATATGATCCAATTATGTTATTATTGTTGAGAGAACTTGCACTAGTGAAAGTATGAACCCTAGGCCTTGTTTCAATGCATTGTAATACCGTTTTCGCTCACTTTTATCATTAGTTACCTTGCTGTTTTTATATTTTCGGATTACAAAAACCTATATCTACCATCCATATTGCACTTGTATCATTATCTCTTCGCCGAACTAGTGCGCCTATACAATTTACCATTGTATTAGGTGTGTTGGGGACACAAGAGACTCTTAGCTATTTGGTTGCAGGGTCGCTTGAGAGAGACCATCTTCATCCTACGCCTCCCGCGGATTGATAAACCTTAGGTCATCCACTTGGGGAAATTTGCTACTGTCCTACAAACCTCTGCACTTGGAGGCCCAACAACGGCTACAAGAAAAAGGTTGTGTAGTAGACATCATGTGGCGCCAAGCATTGTCAACATGGTGAACGAACATGAGGATTCTGGAGATGACTTTATTTTGACTGGATGACAGTAGGGACCCACTAGGGCCATAGACGTACGTACGCAAGTGCCTCCTTATTATGTACAACTATTTTTTTGCTTCCTCCTGGTTTCCTGACATCACGGTCCCACACCATTGTCAACCTATGTAGTCAATAAAGGATAGAATTGCACAAGGAGCGCCCGACAGCTGGGACCAAGCAGCTCGAGCAGTATTTGTGTTTTTGAGGTGTGAGCACTGCAGAGTTTTTCTTGATCAATGTTTTCGTTGTTGTTCAGAGGAGAGCAGGGTATTAACTGGGCGGCCTATGGCCAGTATAGCCCAGGCCAGATATCCAACCCAGATATTATTATTTTTTCAAGCTGAAAATGGCTAGCCTAGCTATACTTTTTTTGAGGAATACCCAGGCAAGGTTAACTTGTTATTCTCCGCCCTGTTGGGCTGCAAATCTTTCCTAGGAGGGATGCATTAGGATTAACAAGAAAATGGGCTTTAAGAAATAATAAATGGGATGCAATTATAAAAACTAGGCTATAACTATAAAAAATGCACCAAACACGTAATTAGTTTATAAAATATTATTTTTGGATTTTGAAAATTTTAATTTCATTAATTGTTGCACGTGCAATGTTTCGTTGGATTTTTATGTAAGACAAATTTTATTGAAATGGTATTTAATCAGACTAGAAATTTCGGGATAAAAATATTTCGGATCCCATCAAAATATGGGAAGTTTTATTGAATTCTGTTTTGAACGTTTGGTTGAAATTATTAATCGTTGTCCTAGCTAGAAAATGGGTTGTACTTTTAACAAATTGTAAACGGGTTGTAGTAAATTCCATTAGAATTCAAAAATGGGTTGTACATTCTTACAAATCTCAAATGGGCTATAAGTTCTCTACCACACACTTGTGGGCCTACTAAGTTGAAGCGTCCCCTCAAAAAAAATTTAAGTTGATGCGTATGCAAGGCTTTATCAACTTATAGTCAACACACGGTTCTAGCAACAGTGGCCGTTGGATGTCCATCCAACGGATGTCGTGCTTCTTCTTCAATCCTGGATATTCTAGCTTCACCAGCCCAAAAAATAATTCCTCCCCCTGACATATGGGGTGCACCGTTTCGGAGGCTGACCTGTGGGCCTACTAAGTTGACGCGTACCGAGGGCTTTGTCAACTTAGTCAATATAAACGATTCTAGCTGCAGTGACCGTACGATGTCCATCCAACGGCTGTCGTGCTTCTTCAACCTCTGGTCTTCTTGCTCCAGCCTCCCAAAGTAGCACCGGTCATGCCGCCTGCTCCTACCTCCCGTGGCCGGATGTGCTACCGCGGAGGCCTCATAGGCCCCTACTACTCCCACCGCTTGCCAGGCCCTGCGGCGACGGCATCCTCACACCGCAGCCGAAGCAGTGAACCCTCGTACTCCTCTCCACGTGGGCATCCACTGCCGCGTCTTCCCCAGCTCCACGTCGTCCCCTTCCTAGGCGTCGTCGTTGTCCACCGCCGCCTTAGTGCTCTTGGCGCGACATGGTCAATGTGGTCAACGAACGACTTCCATCGGAAGACTACTGTATGTGGAGAGGCTGACAGCTGGGTCCACGTCCGCAGCAAGGAAGTGCCTCCTTATTATGCGGAAAATAATTATTCCTCCACCTGACAGCAAGGACCCACCGAACGGGCCACCGTATTTCGTGAAAAACCATTTCCCCCTGACTGCTGGGACTCACCAGCTGCATCTTCGCATGCAAGGAAGTGCGTCCATATTACGGGCAAAAGAAATGATTCGCCCCCTGACTGCTGGGACCCACCAGCTACATCTTCGCACGCAAGGAAGTGCGTCCATATTACGGGCAAAAAAACGATTCGCCCCCTGACTGCTGGGACCCTCCAGCTACATCTTCGCATGCAAGGAAGTGATGACCCACAAGTATAGGCGATCTATAGTAGTCCTTTCGATAAGTAAGAGTGTCAAACCCAATGAGGAGCAGAAGGAAATGATAAGCGGTTTTCAGCAAGATATTCTCTGCAAGTACTGAAATAAGTGGTAACAGATAGTTTTGTGATAAAATAGATTGTAACGAGCAACAAGTAACAAAAGTAAATAAAGTGTAGCAAGGTGGCCCAATCCTTTTGTAGCAAAGGACAAGCCGGAACAAACTCTTATAATAGGAAAAGCACTCCCGAGGACACATGTGAATATCGTCAAGCTAGTTTTCATCACGTTCATATGATTCGCGTTCGATACTTTGATAATTTGATACGTGGGTGGACCGGTGCTTGGGTGCTGTTCTTACTTGAACAAGCATCCCACTTATGATTAACCTCTATTGCAAGTATCTGCAACTACAACAAAAGTATTAAGGTAAACCAAATCAGCCCCTTACGAAGCAATGCATAAACTAGGGTTTAAGCTTCTGTCACTCTAGCAACCCATCATCTACTTATTACTTCCCAATGCCTTCCTCTAGGCCCAAATAATGCTGAAGTGTTATGTAGTCGACGTTCACATAACACCACTAGAGGTTAGACAACATACATCTTATCAAAATATCAAACGAATACCAAATTCACATGACTACTCATAGCAAGACTTCTCCCTTGTCCTCAGGAACGAATGTAATTACTCACAAAGCATATTCATGTTCATAATCAGAGGGGTAATAATATGCATATAGGATCTGAACATATGATCTTCCACCAAATAAACCAATTAGCATCAACTACAAGTAGTAATCAACACTACTAGCAACCTACTAGCACCAATCCCGGACTTCGAGACAAGAATTGGATACAAGAGATGAACTAGGGTTTGGAGATGAGATGGTGCTGGTGAAGATGTTGATGGAGATTTCCCTCTCCCGATGAGATGAGCGTTGGTGATGATGATGGTGATGATTTCCCCCTCCGGGAGGGAAGTATCCCAGGCAGAACAGCTCTGCCGGAGCTCTAGATTGGATCCGCCAAGGTTCCGCCTCGTGGCGGCGGAGTCTCGTCCCGAAAAGTTCCTTCTTATTTTTTCCCATCAAAAGACCTCATATAGGAGAAGATGGGCATCAGAGAGCCACCAGGGGGCCCACAAGGTAGGGGGCGCGCCCTAGGGGGAGCGCCCCCACCCTCGTTAGAAGGGTGTGGGCCCCCTGGCCTTCATCTTTGGCGAGGATTTTTCTTTATTTATTTTAAGACGTTCCGTGGAGTTTCAGGACATTTGGAGTTGCACAAAATAGGTCTCTAATATTTGCTCCTTTTCCAGCCCAGAATTCCAGCTGCCGGCATTCTCCCTCCTTATGTAAACCTTGTAAAATAAGAGAGAATAGCCATAAGTATTGTGACATAAAGTGTGTCGGATTTTGGGTTCCGGCAGACCCTTGAGGTTCGAACACGGGGGTGCGCGCGGAGATCACGTCTTCAACCTCTCCGTCTCAATGGGATCTAAACTGCTAAAGGAAACTCACAAGAGACGCAAGATTTATACTGGTTCGGGCTACCGTTGTGGCGTAATACCCTACTCCAGTGTGTGGTGGATGGATTGCCTCCTGGGGCTGGTGTGGATGAACAATACAAGGAAGAACAGCCTCGCGAGGGTCTGTTCTTGGTTGTGGCGATGAACTGCTATGAAGAGCTCAGTCACCCTCTCTCTCTCTCTACTTGTGAACCGAACCAACCAACCCCCAAAACCCCACCCCTTGCTATGTGGGTGGCTAGTCCTATTTATAGTGGCCCTGGTCCTCTCCCCAAATATTGAGCGGGAAGGGATCCAACAATGGCGGGCTAATTTGAAGGGGGACAACGAGTACATCTATCCTGACAAAAGCAGTCTTCGCCTGCCAAAGGCTCTGGTGATGATGCCGCGCTGGGCTCCATGGTGACCTCCGTCTCGTAGTCCTCCTGGTCTTGGTCTTGTTGCACCGAAATGGCAACCTTTGCCTGATGCCTCGTTACTCCGCTGATACGCTTGCCCCCTTTGCACCAAAGAGGAAAGAGGGACGCTGCGCGCGCTGGCACCCGCCTAGTGCTCCGTGTCGTCATGGCTTGCGTCATGGGCACCTTGCGAGGTACCCCGCCTTGAACTCTCCGCCTCCTCGCGAGCCAGCCTGATGAGGCTGTGCCTGAGGATGCGCCGTGTCGTCCGCCTCGCGAGGCTTGGCCCCTCGCGACGGTCTTGAGCCTCGTGTTGTTGAAGATGGGCCGCGCTGGGCCCCCACTCGAGCCACGCCGCAGGCCGCAGGCAGGCAAGTCTGGGGACCCCCGTTCCCAGAACGCCGACAGTAGCCCCCGGGCCCAAGGCGCGCATGGACTTGGCCGTGCCGAGAGGCGAAAGGGCAAGGGCGAAGCGCCGCGGGCCCCAACAGCCTGCGGCCTTGGACGCCGCATGGCGGTGATTGGACGTGGCACCTCTGCTTCCCCATGATGCCTTGGTGATCGTGTGAGTTGGACAAGTCCCTGCATGCAGAACGTGTTATGATTACCTGTGATCATGGAGACCGGCGGTTGGCCTTCGCCGGCTATAAGTACGGCACCGCTCGTGCCCGTCCAGTCCATCTCCTCTTGCTTTCTCCTTCGCCTCAGTTCTTGCTCCGTCTTGGTGTGATGGCTCCGATCCGTCGATTCTCTGCAGCGGAGAAGGGAAAGGCTCCTCAAGAAGGGCCAGACCCTCTCCCGCCAAAGAAGCGACTCGCCCATCGCAGCCGGGACGACGAGGACCATCCGATGGCGGCGAGGCCCTGGGGCGAGCGGGCTCCACCGGGGTTCCCGCTGCCCTTGTACGCCCACGTTGAGGGCCCCGGAGGTGTTGGTGATGATCCCCGCGGTCAGCGCCGTCGTCGGCGTCGTCGGGTTATGAAGGCGTGGGTGGTTCCTCCTGGAGTCCATGCTGAGGGCTCCTCCCATGAGTTTGTGCTCCACGTCGTCACTCCCCTTCAGTCCTGGATCCGCCTTCCTCCCTTCTTCACCTTCGTGGTTCTTCCAGGGGGCCTATGGAGCTCCAGCTGCAGCATGCCGATTGCGGCGCCCCGCAACCGAGGCCGAGGTTGTCGTCGCTGCCCCGGGCGCGGTCTACATGTCCCGCAGCTGGAGGGAGATCGCCCGGGTCTGCAGGGAAAGAGGCGTCTTCACGATCCACCTGGAGTATGACGGCGCGGCGGTGATGTTCCTCAAGGTCTTCGACGCGATCGAGCGCCGGCTGGAGTGCTGCCGCGGGAGAGGCGACCAGGACCTCGCCCTGGTGAGGGCTAGGCCCGTAGACCGCCCCCTTGGCAGTGGCGCCCGAGGGTCCAGCGGCTCCAGCGAAGGCTTCGTGACTCCGGAGACGAGCGACGACAGCTACGAGCGCCCGAGCCGTCGCCGCTCCAGGAGCAGGGCGGATGCGTCAGGCCATCGCCAACCCTGATCTGGATGGAGTTGGCGCCGGTGCCTGACGGCCCACTGTTGATGATGGCGTCTCCCGCAGTAGCTCATGTAGTTAGCATCCCTTAGGATTCGTTCCCTGCGAGGAATCAGAATGCGCCCCGTGGGGGCTTGTAAGGTGTCTGTAGTCCTGTTTGTCAATATGTATGACCTTTTGACTTGGATCCGAGCGAGCTGCTAACTCCGTTATAGTTCAGCCTTCACTTTCGCACCTCACGAGGGCTTGGTGCTCTACGCCGACAGGTCCCAGTCCCAAGGCGGCGTCAGCCGTCGCTGGTATGCCAGGTCACGATGCTGTGGTCAAGGCCAGGAGGTGAGCGACCCGAGGTCCGGTAAGAGCCCCTGAGTCGCGATGCTCAGGAGGTCCCCTTTGGCGCCCAAGCAGCCATCACTTAGTGAGAAAGGGAAGCAACATCGCTAGTACGGAGTTGCTTTGGGTGCGGGGGTAGTGCTGCAGCAGCTAGTGCCGTGGGTGGTAACTTATCTTGAGGATCAGGGGCCGTTCCAGGTGCGCCGTTGGGTCCGTGTGTGGATAGGAGCGGAAACGCTCGGCAAGGTCCTCGCGAGGCCCCTTCTTCCCCGCCTCTGCTCCCCTTTCTACTCTACGTCCTCAGGTCCCGGCCCTCGAGCTTGTCTTAGCCATCGCTGGTATGCCAGGTCGCGATGCCGTGGACAAGGCCAGAGCATGAGGGCTGGAGAGCCAGTAAGAGCCCTGAGTTGCGATGCTCAGGCACCCCCCCTTTAACGTGCAAGCGGTTCACGCGGGCGAGGGCGAAGGAAACCTCGTGAGGGCCTCGGCTTGCGCGGTTCCCTCCAAGGATCCTGCAGGGTCATCACAGAAAGAAGATGGTGTTGCCACGGCGGCCATTAGTCGATCGTTAGTCACTCAAGAGCTTGCTGGTTGAGGTAGGCGAGGTGTATCTGGGCACCCGTGAGCCAGCACGGGACTCCCGAGGCCCTACCTCTGGGTGGGTTGCACCCGGCACTGGGCCGTATCTTGGGATGTATCCCTGCAAAATTTAGTTAGATGCCGGTACTCTACGTCCTCGGGTCCCGGCCCTCGAGCTTGTCTCAGCCGTCGCTGGTATGCCAGGTCGCGATGCCATGGACAAGGCCAGAGGGTGAGGGCTGGAGAGCCAGTAAGAGCCCTGAGTCGCAATGCTCAGGCACCCCCCCTTTAACGTGCAAGTAGTCGACATGGAGAAAAGAGGATGCCGCGGACAGGCAACAAGCAATCAAGCGTGACAAGCAAATGGATAGTTGGAAATAGACGCTAGGGGGATACACGCCGCTGGGCCTGGCCCCAACGGCTTGGGGATGATGCAGCCCGAGGGGCGCCCCCAACAAGGCAAACTAACGACGGAAAGGTAAATGCAGATACATGCCGCGGGGACAGACCCATGCGGCCTGGGAGTGATGCAACCCTGGGAGGGTGCTCCCAGCTGAGAACGGAACTTGAAAGATGTCACCTGAGGATGTCGGTGGCGTAGTGGCGTTGGTGCAGCAGACTTGACGGGCCGCAGAAGCCGATCCTCACGAGCCCCCAGGCCCCGGGGCCTCGAGAGGCTCCGGAGGCGCTGGTGGCTCCTCGCGAGCTGCCTCCATCTTCGCCAGAGCCGCGGAACGCCTATCTTCCTAAGCCTCTGTGATGCCTCTCATGAGGCGCTGGTACGCCGCAGCCATGCTCGGCAGGCCATGAGGCATGCGAACATAGCTGTGGGGTGGACCCCCGCAGCGCCCCACTCGCGAGGGCCAGAGGCGCTCCGTTGCGGCGATCTGATTGAGCCCTGGTACATCGACGCAGACGCGCAGCCCACCATCCTCGCCTGGATGTGGGGCCACGGCTGGCAAGCGGCGGCAACCTCTCATGATCCTTGTCTCCTGTAGCTCTTGAATGGCCTCGTCAATGAACTCTTGCTGGTCTGATCTTCCTCGCCTGGCTCCCTCTTGAGGGAACGTGCTGCGAAGCACGCCTCCACATGGTGCCCAAGCGCCTCCCTCGTGACCCTGGCTAGGTCGGTGGCCCTCCAGGTGAGAGCCCCCGAGCCCTGCCGGAGGAGGGCGCCGGGTGCGCTTTCCTATGCGATGGATGGAGGGCCCTCCTGAGGGGGCACGGGCCCTGAGGGGCCTGCCTCCTGAGGGGCTGAGCCTGACGATGTCTTCTTCTTCTTGGGGGTGGTCTCAGGAAGCCTCCTGCTTCCGCGATCAGGGTCTTCTAGCGACGCGGCCTGAAAGGCTCGCTCCAGGGAATACACTGCATCTCTCTCTTCACAGGGCACCGTGATGACCCCACCACTTCCTGGCATCTTGAGGACGTTGTAGCAGTGGTGGGTCACGGCCATGAACTTGGCCAGCGCTGGGTACCCGAGGATGGCGTTGTACGGCAGGTGGATGTAGGCGACGTCGAAGTCGATGAGCTCGGTGCGGTAGTTGCTGCGGGCTCCGAAGGTGACAGGGAGGCGGACCTGCCCGATCGGGACCGTGGAACCGTCGGTGATTCCGGAGAAAGGCTTGGTTGGCTGAAGCTGATCATAGGGCACTTGGAGGTTGTTGAATGTTTCCACGGACAGGACGTTGAGCCCTGCCCCGCCATCGATGAGGGTCTTGGTGACCTGCACGTTGCTGATGACCGGGGAGCAGAGCATCGGGAGGACTCCTGCAGTGGCCGCGCACTTGAGCTGGTCTGCCGAGCTGAACGTGATGGGGCATGCTGACCACCTGAGGAGGCGCGTTGCTTCGAGCTTGGGGAGGGCTGCATTCACTTCGCGGGCAAACTGCTTGAAGATGCGTTGGGAGGCTGGGGCTTGAGCTCCGCCCAGGATGCAGGCGATCATGCGCTGCTCCTGGAAGCCCCCAGCCCCTTCGTCTTGATGGCGGTCTTTGTTCCTTCTTGGTGGAGGCGGTAGTGGAGGTAGGCCTGCGTTGCCATGAGGGCGGTCATCACGAGGCTGGTCTCTCCAGTCCCCCTCGCGAGGCAGGTCCCGCCAACGGTCCTCGCGAGGCTGGTCGCGCCACCCCTGGCGCGGGCCGCTGTCTTCCCAGCGCCCTGGGTTTCTTCCTCCTCCCCGGCCGTAGCCCCGGTCAGCACGGTCAGGGCGACGGCCGATCCTTCCTTCTCGCATGGCGCGGAGCTCTTGACATTCGTTGGTGTTGTGGGTGTGGAGGTCATGGTACACACAGTACCGGCTGCCTCTGGAGGGTTCGGGCAGATCCTTGCCCCGCTTGGTGTCTGGTTCTGCCGCGAGTACGGCAGCCCCCTTGCGCTTCACGTCCTTGGCCTTGGGCTTCTTCTCTTCTGGGTCCGCGGCAGGCAGCTCGAGGAGGGAGAGACGTCCCTCCTTAGCCCTGGCGCACTTGTTCGCCAAGTTGAACAGCTCCAGGGAGGTGCAGAGGTCTTTGTGCATCGCCAGTTCCACCTTCATCTTGACGTCACGCATGCCGTCAGAGAAGGCGGAGATGATGGCCTCCTCTGACACCCTGGGGATCTTGAGGCGCACGCTATTGAAGCGCTGGATGTACTTTTGCAGGGTCTCTCTGGGTTGTTGCTTGATGCGGCGCATGTCGCTCACGGAAGGCGGCCGATCGCGAGTACCTTGGAAGTTGGCGATGAAGCGGGCGCGCATCTGGTCCCAGGAGGAAATCGTGACTGGAGCCAGATTCAGGAGCCAGGTTCGCGCCCCTTCCTTGAGCGCCATGGGGAACCAGTTCGCCATGACCTTTTCATCCCCGCTAGCAGCCTCGATGCCCAGCTCATAGAGCTAGAGGAATTCCGCGGGATCAGTGGTGCCATCATAGCGAGGAGGCAGGTCGGGCTTGAACTTGCCGGGCCACGCGATGCTGCGCAGCTCAGTGGTGTCGGCGTGGCAGCCCGCGGTGGCCACGAAAGGCCTTGGTTGGTGGAGAGCTTGGTCTTGAGGGTCCCCATGCGCTGCGGCTAGGAGCAGGGCGGGGTCTTGACGCGCTGGAGCTGGAGCAGGGTCGCGGCGTGCCGGAGCAGGGAGCGCCCTGGCAGCCCCCTGCGGGCAAGGGATTTCTTGGCAGCTTCACTCTTGTTCTGATGGCGCCTGGCGGAGCGGGTTCCGCCCAGGGACCAAGCGCCTTGGAGCCACGGCATCTTCGTGGAGAGGAGGCGGCTGGTGCGCCTCCGGAGCTTCGTTGCCCACGCGGGGCGGAGTGCGGCGCAGAGGGACGGACGGCGTGGAAGAGCCCCCTGCGGCGCGGACAAGCTCAGCGTCGCGGTCGAGCCATTCTTCGTAGACGTCATCGATGGGACGGTAGCGCAGGAGCTCGTTTGCCGCGAGGAGCGCAGCTCGAGCCTCCAATGGTGCGCGGAGCGCGCGGGACGAAGAACCAGCCGGTGCGAGTGACAGAGTGGCGGTGCGGCCGTCTTGCCGCACGGATGGGTGCTGAGACGATGCCTGCTGCTCGCCCCCCGCCGGGCCAGTGGCGGCGTTGATGGCGGGCGACGGGGAACGACGAGGACGCCCACCGACGGGGGCCGTCTGGGCAACGCGAGAAGCGATGGCGGCCCAGCGCTCAGCGCGGGCTTGACGAGCGTCTGACATGGATGCGACGGTCAGAGGAGAGCGGAGCGGTGGAAGACGAATTCCGGCGCACCCCTACCTGGCGCGCCAAATGTCAGATTTTGGGTTCCGGCAGACCCTTGAGGTTCGAACACTGGGGTGCGCGTGGAGATCACGTCTTCAACCTCTCCGTCTCAATGGGATCTAAACTGCTAAAGGAAACTCACAAGAGACGCAAAATTTATACTGGTTCGGGCCACCGTTGTGGTGTAATACCCTACTCCAGTGTGTGGTGGATGGATTGCCTCCTGGGGCTGGTGTGGATGAACAATACAATGAAGAACAGCCTCGCGAGGGTCTGTTCTTGGCTGTGGCGATGAACTGCTATGAAGAGCTCAGTCACCCTCTCTCTCTCTCTACTTGTGAACCGAGCCAACCAACCCCCAAAACCCCACCCCTTGCTATGTGGGTGGCTAGTCCTATTTATAGTGGCCCTGGTCCTCTCCCCAAATATTGAGCGGGAAGGGATCCAACAATGGCGGGCTAATTTGAAGGGGGACAACAAGTACATCTATCCTGACAAAAGCAGTCTTCGCCTGCCAAAGGCTCTGGTGATGACGCCGTGCTGGGCTCCATGGTGACCTCCGTCTCGTAGTCCTCCTGGTCTTGGTCTTGTTGCACCGAAACAGCAACCTTTGCCTGATGCCTCGGTACTCCACTGATACGCTTGCCCCCTTTGCAACAAAGAGGAAAGAGGGACGCTGCGCGCGCTGGCACCCGCCTGGTGCTCCGTGTCGTCATGGCTTGTGTCATGGGCACCTCGCGAGGTACCCCGCCTTGAACTCTCCGCCTCCTCGTGAGCCAGCCTGACGAGGCTGTGCCTGAGGATGCACCGTGTCGTCCGCCTCGCGAGGCCTAGCCCCTCGCGAGGGTCTTGAGCCTCGTGTTGATAAAGATGGGCTGCGCTGGGCCCCCACTCGAGCCACGCCGCAGGCCGCAGGCAGGCAAGTCTGGGGACCCCCGTTCCCAGAACGCCGACAAAGTGAAATAACAGTCCATGATACAATAAATATCGATATAAAAGCATGATGCAAAATGGACGTATCAACTCCCCCAAGCTTAGACCTCGCTTGTCCTCAAGCGAAAAGTCGATAACAATAAATATGTTCTCATGTTTAGAGGTAGAGGCATAGATAAAAATAAAATATGGACATGAAGGCATCATGATTATTCTTATAACAGCAACATATATAGATTTTGTCATATGATTACTTATGTTCAAGTGATGATCTATTCACAGTGCGAGAGTATAAATCATAAACCTTATTGGGCTCCGACAAACTATAATCTCAGTCAATGAAGCAATTGCAATTTATCATAACATCAGAAAGAGTCTATGTCAGAGCTAAAAAGCAAGTCCACATACTCAACTATCATTTAGTCCTCCATAATTACTAACACTCACGCGATACTTGTGGTTATGGAGTTTTAATCGGACACAAAGAAAGATAGGAGCTTATAGTTTTGCCTCAAGGGTAATGTCAACAATAAAAGTTCATGCTCCCCTACATCCAATTAGATATATATATCATGTTCTTTCCAACATGCTGAGGTTGCCAAAGGATAAAATGAAAATGAAAAGGTGAAGATCACCATGACTCTTGCATAAGGTAGAAGATAATAATAAAGGATAGGCCCTTCGCAGAGGGAAGCAGAGGTTGCCATGCGCTTTTATGGTTGGATATATAAAATCTCAATGCGAAAGAACGTCACTTTATATTGCCCCTTGTGATATGAACCTTTATTATGCAGTCCATCGCTTTTATTACTTCCACATCACAAGATTGTATAAAGCTTATTTCTCCCACACCAATCAATCATACATATTTAGAGCAATTTTTATTTCTTTGCACCGATGACAACTTACGTGAAGGATCTTACTCAATCCATAGGTAGATATGGTGGACTCTCATGGCAAAACTGGTTTAAGGGTATTTGGAAGCACAAGTAGTATTTCTACTTAGTGCTGAGAATTTGGCTAGCATGAGGGGGAAAGGCAAGCTCAACAAGTTAGAGGATCCATGACAACATACTTTATCTCGAATATAAGAAAGACATAACTCACTATGTTGTCTTCCTTGTCAACATCAACTCTTTAGCATGTCATATTTTAATGAGTGCTCCCAATCATAAAAGATGTCAATGATAATATATCTATATGTGAAAACCTCTCTTTCCTTATTACTTCCTATTAATTGCAACAATGACCAAAGCTATGTCTGCCAACTCCCAACAACTTTTAATCATCATACCCTTTCTATGTCAAGTCATTACTCTCAATAAGATCAATATGAACTTTTTGTTTCTTTTTATTCTTTTTCTCTTTTCTTTTATTCACCCAAGATCATGGAAAAATAATCAAGCCCTTGACTCAACACTAATCTTTATTATATATAGCTCACAGACTCGATTACATAGAGATCATAAAGCAAAACTCAAAACTAGATCATGCCATAAACTTTATTCTACTAGATCAAGATACTATTAATATGATCGAACTAAGAAAAATGATAAAGATTGGAGTTGTGATTGTGATACGATACCGGGGCACCTCCCCCAAGCATGGCAGTTGCCAAGGGGAGTGCCCATACCCATGTGATTATATCTCCTTCTTTGTTGTCGGTGTAATATTCTTGGCGATGATTCCCCTCAGGATGCGGTTCTCCTCCTCGAGCTTATTGACTTGCTGTTTGAGGTCCATTATTTCCTTGCGAAGCTTTCCTGTGACAGCTAAAGCTCCTTGCACCCAAGGGAGTTGCATAGCTGCGGGAGAACAAGTGACACTCCTCTTCGTATTTTCATAAGAAAGAAATCTAACATTAGAAGGGATAACCGAGTTTGGAATAGCTGAGCTCTGTGGTTCCCCCATCGTGTACCCATCTCGGAGGCGAGAGGTGACTTCTTGATCCTCCATGGCATCTACTCTCATCAAGTCAGCCTCCATCTCTTCCTCCGTTGTTGGCCCAAAGTGGTCAGCGTCGCTGTTTGCCCTTGGTTCTGGTGCCGGATTAGATACCCGGCTCTCCCCAGTTGACTCTTAAGAAGACATCTTGCTCTAATCTGCAACTGCAACAGCTCAAAAACAAAAACAGAGGAAATTTGCGTGATACAGGAGTCAAAACCTTCGGGAGAATATATAATGAATTTTTACCGACCAAAATACATATCGTGCAAGAAAACGAGTCCGGAAGGCACACGAGGTGCTCACGAGGTAGGGGGGCGCGCCCAGGGGGTAGGGTGTGCCCACCACCCTCGTGGGGCCCTCGTGTCCTTCCCGGACTGCTACTTATTTTTCTATTTTTCTAAATATTCCAAAACGGAGAAATATTAACTTAAAATTGTTTTAGAGTCGGTTTACTTACCGTACCACATACCTATTCCTTTTCGGAGTCTGAAACATTCCGGAAAGTGTCCCTTATGTATTCCTCCGGGGTTACGGTTTCAGTAATATTGGTTTCAACATTTATGGGATTACCTGAGATATAATTTTTAATTCTTTGACCATTTACCACTTTCGGATTTGTGCCCTCGAAGTTGTTGATCTTTATGGCACCGGAACAATAGACCTCTTCGATGACGTGGGGGCCTTCCCATTTAGAGAGAAGTTTTCCTGCAAAAAATCTTAAATGAGAGTTGTATAGCAATACATAATCACCCACATTAAACTCACGCTTTTGTATCCTTTTGTCATGCCATCTTTTAACTTTTTCTTTAAACAACTTGGCATACTCATAAGCTTGGGTTCTCCATTCATCAAGTGAGCTAATATCAAATAACCTCTTCTCACCGGCAAGTTTAAAATCATAGTTAAGCTCTTTAATAGCCCAATATGCCTTGTGTTCTAGTTCGAGAGGTAAGTGACATGCTTTTCCACAAACCATTTTATACGGAGACATACCCATAGGATTTTTGTATGCAGTTCTATAAGCCCATAATGCATCATCAAGTTTCTTAGACCAATTCTTTCTAGACCTATTAACAGTCTTTTGCAAGATTAATTTGAGCTCTCTATTGCTCAATTCTACTTGACCACTAGACTGTGGGTGATAAGGAGATGCAATTCTATGATTAACATCATATTTAGAAAGCATTTTACGGAAGGCACCATGAATAAAGTGTGAACCACCATCAGTCATTAAATATCTAGGGACTCCAAACCTCGGGAAAATAACTTCCTTAAGCATTTTAATAGAAGTGTTATGGTCAACACTACTAGTTGGAATAGCTTCTACCCACTTAGTAACGTAATCAACAACGACTAAAATATGTGTGTATCCATTAGAGGCAGGAAAAGGTCCCATATAAGCAAAGCCCCAAACATCAAACGGTTCAATAACAAGTGAATAATTCATGGGCATTTCATGACGTCTACTAATATTACCAATTCTTTGACATTCATCACAAGACAAGACAAACTTACGGGCATCCTTGAAGAGAGTAGGCCAATAAAAACCAGATTGCAATACCTTATGTGCAGTTCTATCACCAGCGTGGTGTCCTCCATAAGACTCGGAATGACACTTGCGTAGGATCTGTTCCTGTTCATGCTCAGGTACACAACGCCTAATAACACCGTCTACTCCTTCTTTATAAAGATGTGGATCATCCCAAAAGTAATGTCTTAAATCATAGATTTTTTTTTCTTTTGCTGGTATGTGAAGCTAGGTGGTATAAACTTAGCAACAATATAATTAGCATAATCAGCATACCATGGAGTACTATGAGAAGTACTTATAACGTTTAATTGTTCATCAGGAAAGTCATCATTAATAGGTAGTGGGTCATCAAGAATATTTTCTAACCTAGATAAGTTGTCTGCAACGGGGTTCTCAGCTCCCTTTCTATCAACAATATTCAAATTAAATTCTTGTAGCAAGAGAACCCATCTAATAAGTCGAGGTTTAGCATCTTTCTTTTCCATAAGGTATTTAATAGCAGCATGATCAGTGTGAATAGTTACTTTAGAATCAACAATATAAGATTTGAACTTATCACAAGCAAATACAACTGCTAAAAGCTATTTTTTCAGTAGTAGCATAATTTCTTTGAGCATTGTCTAGAGTCTTACTAGCATAATGAATAACATTTAATTTCTTATCAACTCTTTGCCCTAGACAGCACCTACAGCATAATCACTAGCATCACACATAATTTCAAAGGGTAAATTCCAATCAGGTGGCTGAACAACAGGTGCAGAGACTAATGCTTTCTTAAGTATTTCAAATGCTTCTACACAATCATCATCAAAGACAAATGGTATGTCTTTTTGCAATAAATTAGTCAGAGGCCGAGAAATTTTTGAGAAGTCCTTAATGAACCTCCTGTAAAATCCAGCGTGACCTAGGAAACTTCTTATACCTTTGATGTCCTTGGGACATGGCATCTTTGCAATAGCATCAACCTTGGCTTTATCAACTTCAATACCTCTTTCAGAAACTTTATGCCCCAAGATAATACCTTCATTAACCATAAAGTGGCACTTTTCCCAATTCAAGACAAGATTAGTTTCTTCACAGCTCTGCAGAACTCGATCAAGATTGCTCAAACAATCATCAAAAGAGGAACCATAGACGGAAAAGTCGTCCATGAAAACCTCACAAATCTTTTGACAAAAGTCAGAGAATATAGCCATCATGCATCTTTGAAAGGTAGAAGGTGCATTACATAAACAAAAAGGCATACATCTATAAGCAAAAGTACCAAAAGGGCATGAAAAAGTAGTCTTTGATTGATCTCTAGCCGACACAGGTATTTGAGAGAAACCAGAATAACCATCTAGAAAGCAATAGTGTGTATGTTTGCATAATCTTTCTAGCATTTGATTAATAAAAGGTAAGGGGTAATGATCTTTCTTAGTAGCTTTATTTAAGTTACGAAAATCAATTACAATCCTATAACCTGTGATAATTCTTTGTGGAATCAATTCATCTTTATCATTAGGAACAACAGTAATACCTCCGTTCTTAGGGACACAATGGACAGGACTTACCCACTCACTATCAACAACGGGATAGATTATACCTGCCTCCAGAAGTTTGAGTATTTCTTTCCTTACCACTTCTTTCATTTTAGGATTCAAACGTCGTTGAGGACCACGAACTTGTTTGGCATCTGCTTCCAAATTTATTTTATGTTGACATAGAGTGGGACTAATGCCCTTAAGATCATCAAGAGTATATCCAATAGCAGCACGATGCTTCTTCAGAGTTTTCAATAATCTTTCTTCTTCATGCTCTGAAAGGTTAGCACTAATAATAACAGGATATATCTCCTTTTCATCAAGATAAGCATATTTAAGATTATCAGGCAAAGGTTTAAGCTCAAACACGGGATCACCCTTAGGTGGAGGAGGATCTCCTAGGATTTCAATAGGCAAATTGTGTTTTATCATAGGTTCTTGTTTAAAGAATACTTCATCTATTTCCCTTCTTTCATTCATAAACATATCATTTTCATGGTCTAGCAAATAGTGTTCTAATGGATCACTAGGAGGTACGGCAATAGAAGCAAGACCAATAATTTCATCCTTACTAGGTAATTCTTCCTCACGATGTTGTTTACTAAATTTAGAGAAATTAAACTCATGAACCATATCATCCAAGCTAACAGTAACAACATTCTTCGTGCAATCTATGGTAGCATTGATAGTATTTAAGAAGGGTCTACCAAATATAATGGGACAAAAGCTATCTTGTGGGGAAGTAAGAACAAGAAAATCTGCAGGATATTTAGTTTTCCCACACAAGACTTCAACATCTCTAACAATTCCAATTGGTGAAATAGTATCTATATTGGCAAGTTTAATTGTGACATCAATACCTTCTAACTCAGCAGATGCAATTTCATTCTTAATTTCTTTGTATAAAGTATGTGGTATAACACTAGCACTAGCACCCATTTCACATAAGCCATGATAACGATGATCTCCTATTTTAGCAGAAATAACAGGCACACCTACCACAGGTCTATGTTTATCTTTAGCACAAGGTTTAGCAATTCTAGCACTTTCACCTTCGAACTGAATAACATGCCCATCAATATTATCAGACAAGAGATCTTTAACAATAGCAATATTAGGTTCTACTTTAACTTGCTCAGGAGGTGTATAAGTTCTAATATTGCTTTTACGAACAACAGTTGAAGCTTTAGCATGATCCTTTATTCTAACAGGGAAAGGTGGTTTCTCAACATAAGAAGTAGGAACAATAGGATCATTATAAGTGACAGTCTTTTCTTCAACTTTAATAGGTGCAGCTACTTTTACTTCTATGGGAGGATTATATTATACCACTTCTCCTTAGGGAGATCAACATAAGTAGCAAAAGATTCACAGAAAGAAGCTACTATCTTAGAGTCAAGTCCATATTTAGTGCTAAACTTACGAAAAATATTGGTATCCATAAAAGATTTAACACAATCAAACTTAGGTGTCATACCTGACTCCTTACCTTCGTTGAGGTCCCAATCTTTAGAGTTGTGTTTAATTCTATCCAATAAATTCCATCTGAATTCAATAGTCTTCATCATAAAAGAGCCAGCACAAGAAGTATCGAGCATGGTGCGATTGTTTTCAGAAAGCCGAGCATAAAAACTTTGCATAATTATTTCTCTCGGGAGCTCATGATTGGGGCATGAATATAACATTGATTTAAGCCTCCCCAAGCTTGAGCGATGCTTTCTCCTTCGCGAGGCCAGAAATTATATATATAATTGCGATCATGATGAACAAGATGCATAGGGTAATACTTTTGATGAAATTCCAGCTTCAATCTTTTATAGTCCCATGATCTCATATCATCACATAGCCTATACCATATCAATGCGTCTCCCCTCAAAGATAAGGGGAAGACCTTCTTCTTAGGAACATCATCGGGTATACCTACAAGCTTAAATAATCCACAAACTTCATCCACATATATTAAGTGCTCATCAGGATGCTTTGTTCCATCTCCTGTAAAAGGGTTAGCTAGCAGTTTTTCTATCATACCCGAAGGATACTTGTCGGTGTCAAAACCGGCGGATCTCAGGTAGGGGGTCTCGAACTGTGCGTCTAGGCCGGATGGTAACAGGAGGCGAGGGACACGAAGTTTTACCCAGGTTCGGGCCCTCTTGATGGAGGTAAAACCCTATGTCCTGCTTGATTAATATTGATGATATGGGTAGTACAAGAGTAGATATACCACGAGATCGGAGAGGCGAAACCCTAGAAGCTAGCCTATGGTATGATTGTTGTGTCCTACGGACTAAAACCCTCCGGTTTATATAGACACCGAAGAGGGTTAGGGTTACATAGAGTCGGTTACAATGGTAGGAGATCCACATATCCGTATCGCCAAGCTTGCCTTCCACGCCAAGGAAAGTCCCTTCCGGACACGGGACGAAGTCTTCGATCTTGTATCTTCATAGTCCAGGAGTTCGGCTAAAGGTATAGTTTGGCTAAAGGTATAGTTCATAGCCCACGTGTCAAACGAATATGAAAAGTCTGAGTGTTTATACATCCACACCCCTAGCCACGTAAATGAGCCGCCCATTTAAGGGGACGAGGATTTAGATCCAAACCACACCTTCTCCCCTTCGCGAGTGTTCATCAAAGCGCATCCGACAAAGGTCCATTCCACCATGGCCAGCCGTCGCAACTCCTCCTTTCGCCCTTCCAGCCCTCAGCCTGGATATTGGGAGAGATGCTCCATCCCGCATAGCGAGCTAGTGACGCTCCAGACCAAGGGATTTCTTCCCCCGGCCTATATGGTCCCGGTTCGAGCCGGTCTTGCCATCTATAATTGCGGAGAGCAAGCGGAGAGTGCCCCTAATCCCTCCAAAGGAGAGCGGGTATGCCTTGTCCCTTATTTAATAAGAGGGCTCGGATTTTGTCGGGTGGTGGGTGCGACATATGCCAACGGGTGGCTTATCATTGTGGGAGCCAATAAGACATCGCCGGTGCCTGGAAATGGGATGAGGCGAAGACATGCACGCCAGCGAATCTTACCCAGCTTCGGGGCTCTCCGTGGAGATAACACCCCTACTGCTGCTCTGCAGGGTCTCCGCATGATCGCTAAATGGACAAGTAGCTACACAATGCTCCTTGAGCTGTTCGGGTGGAAAGAGGAAGAAGGGCACGGCTAGCCTGTTTCTTCTCCTTGTATAGTGTCTAAAACTAGCTTGGGGTCCAACCCTTTACATGGGTGCCCCGGGGGGTTTATATAGGCCTACCCCCCGGGGGTACAATGGTAATCCGACTAGGCGCGGGGCCCAGCCGTCCGTGACTGCACTCACCGGCTTCTGCGCCGGCCGCTGGGGCCCGCCGGCTGGTGGGTCCCGCCGACTGCCGGACCCTAGGTCGACAGGCAGGCCCCACTGGTCAGGGCCTGGTCGGTGGCTGGTTACTGTTGCTCTATTCTGATGACACAGGCTTGGTCGTGGTAAGCGTGGCTACAGTACCGCCACCTGGCAGGCGATTACTGTAGCCTCACCGTGTCTTGTCTCCTTAATGGGGCGTCTCCTTCGAGGCAGAGGGCAAGCCGGCTGCGGGGAGCTGGCTCTCTCTTGGGCCGACTGGGGGAGGCATGGCCGCCTTCGGGGTCTCTCTGCCCGAAGGGACCCACCGCCCGTGGGCTGCGCTGGCAGTCCGTCGTGGATGGCGTCAGGGTTGACATGGCAACAGTGCTGCGCCGGACGGGTCATGGCCACCCGTATGGCGCACTGTGCCAGTCGTGCTCCGGGATTCGGGGGCGGCGGGCTTCACTGTAGCCACGCCCCGTCTCATCGCCGTTAGGTTGGTGCAAACTTCGAGAGTACGGTCTTGACCTCTTTATGGGAGCCAACTTCTTGGAGTCGGCCTTCTCACGGCCGGCTTCGCGAAGTCGGCCTTCCCATAGCTTTCTTTATGAGGGCTAAAGTTGGGCCGCCTCCCGAAAGCCGGCCTGGATAACAGCCGGCAAGGGGAAGGCGGACCCACGTCTTGGATTCTTGAGAGCCGGACGGGCTTTGTAATTTTTTCAGAAGGGCCAGGGGAAGCCGGCTAGGCTACCCATTGTCATTATCTCCGACAGATTTCCAATCCATCCATTTCTCCGGGGGCTCCTAGAGTTCTATGGCCTCCAGATACACAATCTTACGCCTGCCTCCGTATTGCATATCGCGGGCTTCGTAGCCCTCTGCGAGCTGTTTTTGGGTGTTGAGGCTCATTTCGGGCTGTGGAAAGAGCTATTCTGCCTTGTGCCCCGTTCTCAGAAGGGGTCAATATATCAAGTGGGCGGAGCCGAAGTGTGGCACATCGCCGGGACCGGGTATCTATCCGGAACCCCAAAGAAGGCGTCCAAGGACTGGCCTTCGGAATGGTTTTATATAGGGGACGTCCCGCTGCTGGATCCTGTCCGGATCGACCTCCCTGAGTTCGACAGTGCTCCACTAAAGAAGCGCCTAAGTTGGCGTCCACAGAGCCCTCCGAGGGAAAGTGACAAGGACGTTCTTTACCTAATGGGCCGAATAAGATTGTTAGCTCATTCCGGACTGACCATGATCGGGGTCATGGCCGCATGCATCATGCGAGGGGTGCAGCCGCTACAGTATAGAGGCCACCCCATGTGGGACTTCAACGGGGAGGACGACGCCACCCGCTACGGCCGTAAGGGGCTGGATTCGGCTGCGGCTCTAACAAAGACCTTGTCCGCTTTGTACAAGGGAGAAGTGGATGAATTTCTCTGCGTCAACCCACAGGGTGGATTTTCTATCTACAATCCCCAAGCTGGGTAAGTGGTCACATTTACTTGCCCATCCGTTTTATATTCCCATTGTTAAATATATATCAGTAGCCCCCGAGACTTGAAACAGTTAGAATAACTGATTTAAGGATCATTTGTTATGCAGGTTCTTACAGAAAAGAATTCCCTACTTTCCCAGGAGCTGGAAGAGTGCAAAGCCCAACTTGAGGCTGCACTAGCCGCGGCAGGGGAGCCCAAGGAGACCCCCTCTGGTAATATACACTTCGAAAGATAAGTATTTTGCGAAGCACGGCATGGGTGCGAATCTGACAAATGAAATTGCACATGGCGTCAGATTGAATCCGGAAAGGCAACACCTCTTACGCCAGCTGAAGGCTGGTGAGAAGGTGCTGACAAAGGTGAGGCGGGAGAAGAGCGATCTCCAAGATGCCAACACCAAGCTGGGCGTCGACCTGAAAGATGTTCGTGCCCAGCTGTCAGACTCCGTTAAGGAGAATCAGCGGTTTCGGCGCGGCATATTTAGTAAGTGCTTGAACGAACCTTTGAAAAAAAGTTCGGCGGGGAAGTCGACTAACAGAGTAATGTTTGTAGGTGTGCTAACAGGTCGTCCTGCAGAGGAGATGCCCAGTTCTACGGGTGACCTTCTTCCCGAGCTCTCGCAACTGCTCGAGCGAGTTCGGCAGGCGATGCAAGGTGTCGCCCAGGCCTTGTGGCCATCCATCTCCATGCCCAAAGGTCTTGGAGAGCTTGCGGAGAAGCTAAAGGGTGCACGGCGGCGCTTCCGATTGTGGAACATATCGGCCTGCCGTCAAGGCGCTAGGGAGGCCTGGGCTATGGTGAAGACGCGGTACACAAAGGCTGACCCCAACCACATGGCCGAGGTCGGTCCTGTGGGGCCCGATGGGAAGGAGATCCCTGTAAGCTTAGTATATGGCCAAGTAGAATTGGCCGCAATGTATTCCCAGCAGGACTGTAAATTAGACAGCCTGTTAGATGGTATTGAAGAGGAATACCATCAGTCAGAATGCCTATGTAATTTAGTTGACATTTATAATGCCTTCTAGCCGGATTGTAGATCGTTTGTCATGGCCGACCTTTTTGCTTCAGCCTCGGGACCCGACGGTCCGGAGTGTGTCCGAATTCCCATGCGGTTATATAAGAACCGGGGAATGCATGGAGACCAGGCATAGGGGTCATTAGTGCGTGAACAGACAAGTTCCCGACTAGTTATGTTATATTACATGGTTACTAAGAAACATCTTCCAGGGAGAATAGTTCTGGTAGGGGTTCCTTTCCCTGGGAGGCATGCCCTAAAGTGCATGCCCAATCTGCGAAAAAGACGCGAGAAAAAGCATCTGGGGGCGCATAAATAAATAAGTGAAAAGATCATCTTTTAGGTCACCGACCAAATATTCCCTTAAGAACACTAGCTTTCGGTTTCACCCAGTCTGAGGTACACATCCGGCTGATCCGGCAGTAACAATCGCAGAGGTGCTCCCTTTACCACCTAGCCGAATAATCGGGAACGTAGGGGTAAGCACAGGAGCCAGGCAACCCAGCTTGGCCAAAACTTAAGTCATATCGATGCATATAATGGTGAAATAAAAGGTACATGCGGAAGTGTAACACATGTGTTGGGCATGAAGCCAGTATAAATAAGCTTCTGTTAAAAGAAGCCCCCAGGTTTAATGAGTGCGAATAGCACGTAATTTGATGAGCCTTTAAAGGCTATAAGAGAAAGGAAGGGGAGAAGGAGAGAAATGTAAGACAGACAGTATATAAAAAATGGACAGAGGAAGGATACGAACACAAAGTCCAGCGCTAGGAATAGAATCTTCGGAGACGGGCTGTGTTCCATGGGTTCGGCTCGAGTCGGTTATCCGATGCATCTCGCAGCTGGTATGCTCCACCAGTCAGGACCTTCCCACTTGGGCTTGAGTTTGTCCTTTTTCTTGTCCGGCAGGCGTAGAACTAATTCGCCAACGTTGTAATTTTTGGCTCGTACTTCTCTGCTTTGGTATCTTCGAGCCTGTTGTTGATAGAATGCGGAACGGGCTTTTGCCACGTCACGCTCCTCCTCCAATGCGTCCAAACTGTCCTGCCGATCGAGCTCAGCTTCTCTTTCTTTGTACATGCGCACTCGAGGTGAGTAATGAATTATGTCGTAAGGCAAAACTGCCTCTGCACCGTACACCATAAAGAATGGTGTGTATCCGGTGGTGCGATTCGGCGTGGTCCGCAGCCCCTAGAGTACGGAGTCGAGCTCCTCTACCCAGTGCGTGTTAGATTCCTTGAGGGACCGCACTAATCTGGGTTTGATGCCGCTCATGATAAGCCATTTGCACGTTCGACCTGGCCGTTAGTTTGTGGGTGATAGACGGAAGCATAATCGAGCTTGATGCCCATGTTTTTGCACCAGAGTTTTACCTCGTCGGCCGTAAAGTTCGTGTCGTTATCAGTGATGATGCTGTGGGGGACGCCGTAACGGTGTACAACCCCGGATATAAAGTCTATCACCGGTCCAGATTCGACCATCTTAACAGGCTTGGGTTCTATCCATTTGGTGAACTTATCCACCATGATCAGTAAGTATTTTTGCTTATGGGTTCCGCCTTTAAGGGGTCCAACCATGTCAAGCCCTCAGACCACGAAGGGCCAAGTGATGGGGATAGTTTGGAGGGCGGTGGGTGTCATATGGCTTTGGTTTGCAAAGAGCTGGCAACCGACGCATCGTTGGACTAAGTCCTGGGCATCTGCCCGGGCCGTTGGCCAATAAAAGCCTGTACGGAAGGCCTTGCTTACAAGGGACCGAGCTGCAGCGTGATGACCGCCAAGTCCGGCATGAATTTCAGCCAGGAGGTTCCGCCCTTCCTCTTCAGAGATGCACCTTTGAAGGACTCCGGTAATGCTTTTCTTATAAATCTCTCCCTCGTGGACTTTGTAGGCTTTGGATCACCGCACTATGCAGCGTGCCTCATTTTGGTCCTCGGGGAGTTCCTGCCTAGTAAGGTAGGCGAGGAATGGTTCTGTCCACGGGGCGATGACGACCATTATTACGTGGGCTGAAGGTGTTATTTCATTGGCAGAGCCTCCGATTGTGTCAGAATGTTCGGTGTCGGGCAGTGCGGTTGGGTCCGGGCTGTTATTGTTCGGCTCCCCTTCCCATACTACGGATCGCTTGAACAACCTTTCCAAGAAGATGTTGGGGGGGACTACATCGCGTTTTGCACCGATGTGTGCCAGGACATCTGCCGCCTAATTATTTTCCCGGGCTATATGGTGAAATTCAAGCCCTTCGAACCGAGCTGACATTTTTAGGACGGCGTTGCCGTAAGCTGCCATTTTTGGATCCTTAGCATCGAAGTCTCCATTTATTTGGGATATTGCGAGGTTCGAGTCCCCGCGCACCTGTAGGCGTTGAATGCCCATGGATACTGCCATCCGGAGACCATGTAAAAGGGCCTCATATTTGGCTGCATTGTTGGAGTCTATGTACATAATCTGGAGTACGTATTGAACTATGTCTCCTGTGGGGGACGTCAAAACGACGCCAACCCCTAGTCTGTGTACATAATCTGGAGTACGTATTGAACTGTGTCTCCTGTGGGGGACGTCAAAACGGCGCCTTGTTAAGGTCTTTAAAATCAACACACAGGCGCCAGGATTTGTCCTTCTTTGGTACCATCACCAGGTTTGCTAGCCAGTCCGGATGTTTTTTTATCTCTGATGAATCCGGCCTCCAATAGCTTTGCTAGCTCCTCTCCCATGGCCTATCTCTTAGGTTCGGAAAAACGCCGAAGAGCTTGTTTAACAGGTTTGAATCCTTTTAGGATATTTAACCTGTGCTCGGCCAGCCTGCATGGGATTCCTGGCATGTCTGAAGGGTGCCAGGCAAAAATGTACCAATTCTCTCGTAGGAACTCTCGCAGTGCGGCGTCTACATCAGGGTTTAACTGTGCCCCGATGGAAGCTGTTTTATTGGGGTCCGTTGGATGGACCTGGAATTTGACTATTTCGTCCGCCGGTTTAAAGGAGATGGACTTGGATCTTTTGTCGAGTACCACATCATCCCTATTCACCGTGGAGCACAGCGCAGCCAGTTCCTCAGCCGCTAGGGCTTCGGATAGTGCCTCAAGGGCCAGTGCGGCTGTCTTGTTTTTGGTGCGGAGTGCCATGTCTGGATTACTAGCGAGAGTGATGATCCCGTTAGGCCCGGGCATCTTGAGCTTCATGTACCCATAATGGGGTATTGCTTGGAAGATTGTAAACGCTTCCCGCCCTAACAGAGCGTGATAACCGCTGCTGAATGGAGCCACATGGAACGTGACCTCTTTGGACCTGTAATTATCCGGCGTGCCGAACACCACATCTAGTGTGATTTTTCCTGTACAGCGCGCTTCCCGACTAGGGATTATTCCTCTAAAGGTTGTGCTGCTTCGCTTAATGCGGTTCCAGTCTATTTCCATTTTTTGAAGGGTTTCCTCATAAATGAGGTTCAATCCGCTGCCGCCGTCCATGAGTACCTTGGTAAGACGAAAGCCGTCGACTATTGGACTGAGGACCAATGCGGCTGGTGCTCGGGATGTTCGGAATTTAGGTTCATCACTGGCGTTAAAGGTAATAGCCATGTCACTCCATGGGTTTATTGTTGCTACTTGGTAGACTTCGGCAAGGCTGCGGAGTGTCATTTTTCGCATATTATTTGATGCGAAAGTCTCGAGGACTGTTAATACCGTATTGGTGTCTCCGGGGTGGCTTTCTGTGGCCTCCGGAATTAGGAGATCTTCGCCAATTTTGGCCACATGCCGGAGTATCCAACATGCTCTAAGGCTGTGAGTTGGTGTGGCGTCCTCTGTACTATGAGTTTTACAGGGTCCATTAAGCCATCCTTCCAGTATGGTTCCATGCCCTGTAGAGGGTTTTTTTCTTTTTGGTGTTTGACCCGGGTGTCTGGCGATGATGCACCCTTTTATTTTGGACTGGATTTGTATTCAGGGTCGGATCGTCCCAAAATTTTATTTCGGTTTTCCAGGCGCTTTCCATCGCACAATACTTTTGTACAATGGATGCCAAGTCAGTGAAGCGTGTAATATCACGACGACTTATGGCGTTGAGGATTCCCTTGTCCGTGCAATTATTGCAGAAGATTGAGATTGCGTCTTCCTCGTGGTAGTCCCTTATCCTGTTCCTAACCAGGAGGAATCTGGCCCAGTAATGATGTACTGTTTCTTCGGGCTGTTGCCTGATTTGGGATAGATCGCTTATGTTCGGGTGGGTGGGTGAAATTAAATCCGAAGCCTCACCCAATCTGAGGCTCAGAGGCCGAGGAATTTCCGAACTCGGAAATTTGGATTCCTGGATGTTGTCCAATGAATCCAGCCCGTCGCCTGACTCTAAGTTCAGGTCTTGAGTGATATCCTCCCCTCCGCGGGTATCCGACTTGGAGGGATCGGGAATCTGGACGTAGCTAGTCCTTAAGATAGATGAAGGGTCGCCGCACTGTCCCTCTACCATGGCAACGTGATGGGTGACTTGGGGAGAGTTAATCTCTCTCAGATCGGGTTTAGGCCCAATCTGGTCATAATCCGTAGCGACTCCCAGGGCGGCGATGCGATCCAAGAGCTCGTTTATGGAGGAGAGCTCCATTGGATCTAACTGCTCCGCGAGTTCCGAGCTGACATGAAGATTGTTTTCGATGGCTCGAGAGGTCATCATCGGCGCAGAAGCCGAACATGCGGTCATAAGAAAACCACCTAGCCGGAGGGTTTGGCCGACAGCCAAAGTTCCATTAGCATCGGTGCCGTCTTTAAAGACGGGGCGAGGCATCCTTCCTGATGGCGATGACACAGAGGAACTCTCAATGAAAGCACCAATGTCGGTGTCAAAACAGGCGGACACGAAGTTTTACCCAGGTTCGGTCCCTCTTGATGGAGGTAAAACCCTACGTCCTGCTTGATTAATATTGATGATATGGGTAGTACGAGAGTAGATCTACCAGGAGATCGGAGAGGCTAAACCCTAGAAGCTAGCCTATGGTATGATTCTTGTGTCCTACGGACTAAAACCCTCCGGTTTATATAGACACCGGAGAGGGTTAGGGTTACATAGAGTCGGTTACAATGGTAGGAGATCTACATATCCGTATCGCCAAGCTTGCCTTCCACGCCAAGGAAAGTCCGTTCCGGACACGGGACGAAGTCTTCAATCTTGTATCTTCATAGTCCAGGAGTCCGGCTGAAGGTATAGTCCGGCTATCCGAACACCCCCTAATCCAGGACTCCCTCAATACTCATAAGGAATTTCATTTTCAATAGGTTTAGTAGGTTGAGGAGAAACTCTTTGCTCTACTGGTCGGGGTGAAGATACCCCGAACAAGCCCCTCAGAGAATTACTTTCCATAGTAACAAGTGACAGTAAATTTCAGCACACTATATAAAATTTTCCTTACCAAATTCCACCTACCAAAGGCGCTACACTCCCTGGCAACGGCGCCAGAAAAGAGTCTTGATGACCCACAAGAATAGGGGATCTATCGTAGTCCTTTCGATAAGTAAGAGTGTCGAACCCAACGAGGAGCAGAAGGAAATGATAAGCGGTTTTCAGCAAGGTATTCTCTGCAAGTATTGAAATAAGTGGTAACAGATAGTTTTGTGATAAAATAGATTGTAACGAGCAACAAGTAACAAAATTAAATAAAGTGCAGCAAGGTGGCCCAATCATTTTGTAGCAAAGGACAAGCCGGAACAAACTCTTATAATAGGAAAAGCACTCCCGAGGACACATGGGAATATCGTCAAGCTAGTTTTCATCACGTTCATATGATTCGCGTTCGATTCTTTGATAATTTGATATGTGGGTGGACCAGTGCTTGGGTGATGTTCTTACTTGAATAAGAATCCCACTTATGATTAACCTCTATTGGAAGCATCCGCAACTACAACAAAAGTATTAAGGTAAACCTAACCATAGCATGAAACATATGGATCCAAATCAGCCCCTTATGAAGCAACACATAAACTAGGGTTTAAGCTTCTGTCACTCTAGCAACCCATCATCTACTTATTACTTCCCAATGCCTTCCTCTAGGCCCAAATAATGGTGAAGTGTTATGTAGTCGACGTTCACATAACACCACTAGAGGTTAGACAACATACATCTTATCAAAATATCAAACGAATACCAAATTCACATGACTACTCCTAGCAAGACTTCTCCCTTGTCCTCAGGAACGAACGTAATTACTCACAAATCATATTCATGTTCATAATCAGAGGGGTAATAATATGCATATAGGATCTGAACATATGATCTTCCACCAAATAAATCAATTAGCATCAACTAATAGTAGTAACCAACACTACTAGCAACCTACTAGCACCAATCCCGGACTTTGAGACAAGAATTGGATACAAAATATGAACTAGGGTTTGGAGACGAGATGGTGCTGGTGAAGATGTTGATGGAGATTGCCCTCTCCCGATGAGACGAGCGTTGGTGATGATTTCCCCCTCCGGGAGGGAAGTATCCCTGGCAGAACAGCTCTGCCGGAGCTCTAGATTGGATCCTCCAAGGTTCCGCCTCGTGGCGACGGAGTCTCGTCCCGAAAAGTTCCTTCTTATTTTGTCTCATCGAAAGACCCCATATAGGAGAATATGGGCATCGGAGAGCCACCAGGGGGACCACAAGGTAGGGGGGCGTGCCCCCACCCTCGTGAGAAGGGTGTGGGCCCCCTGGCCTTCATCTTTGGCAAGGATTTTTATTTATTTATTTTAAGACATTCCGTGGAGTTTCAGGACTTTTGGAGTTGCATAGAATAGGTCTCTAATATTTGCTCCTTTTCCAGCCTAGAATTCCAGCTGCCGACATTCTCCCTCCTTATGTAAACCTTGTAAAATAAGAGAGAATAGCCATAAGTATTGTGACATAAAGTGAAATAACAATCCATGATGCAATAAATATCGATATAAAAGCATGATGCAAAATGGACGTATCAGGAAGTAACTGACAGTCGGGACCCACCTGGTCGAAGCATATGTAGCGTTGTCATTCTGGTCGCGAACGTGTACGTACATACTGGTCGATCGGTCTGTCTGCAGGCTGTAGTGATAAACCGTGGCCGTGCAAGGAAGGGCACGTGTCGTAGTAGAGGCGCGCACATAGCATGTACATGTACGTACAGCGGCCAGGGTGCAAGAAAGAAAATACGACCACGTACATACATACGGCGCCCGCAAAAAACATACGTACATACGGGCAGGGTCTCGAATGCCTACTCGCGCATACGTACGGCCAGGGCTCATGTACATGGCTGTGGCTGGGTCGGAATGGAGAAACTGCATCGTCGTCGTGTTCATGGGGAGCCAATCGGCCGGGTCGGAACAGAATGTGTCGTCGTGTTCATCGGGAGCCAACCGGCTTGGACGGAACAGTCGATGGAAATGAGGCCTGGCATACCGCAAAACGGAGGAAACTGCCTTGTGTTCGACCGGCCACGGTGGAAACGGGATCCTGTTCATCGGGAGGGGTCTGGGGTACCGCAAAATGGAGGACACGGACCTCCTACGATCGAAGCAGAGTCCTGTTGATCGGGAGGGGTGTGCCATACCGCAAAACGGAGGAAACAGACTTGTGTTGGAGCGCTACGGTCAAAACACGGGTCCTGTTCATCGGGAGGGGTGTGGCGTACCGCAAAACGGGACTCCACTAGATACTGTTCATCTCCACCATTGACCTCCTCCAACCTCCACGGGCTACTGTTCATCCACCGTCGACCTCCTCCAGCCTCCCCTTGCGACTGTTCATCCACGGGCTCCTGTTCATCCAGCCTCCACCGCGCGCTCGTCCACCGACTACTGTTCAACCAGCCCTTTCCACGGGGGTCCTGTTGTAACATCCCAAATTTTCAATTCGGAATGTCATACATTAGATCATCATTGCATATCATGTTCTATTGCATTTTACTTGATCCTAGAAATTCTACGCAACCCAAGGACCTACGGAGAGAGTTGAGGATTTCGTTATTTTCATATTCGAGTTTTTCTCGAATTTTGAAAAGAGGATCGTTTGATTTTAATTATTTTTCTCTGAAATATTTCTTTTATTAAAAATAAAATAGAGAGGATAAAATTACTTCCTCAAAATAAAGAAATATCAGAGATTTAATATTAAAATCAAATAAGATTTTTATTCGGAGTTTTATCGCTATTTTATTTGAATTAGGAAAATATGCGTTTTTCAAATTGTATTTTAGGCCCAAATAAATGTTCACCTTGTCCGGCTTATTTTTAGAGGACGGGGAAAATTTATTTCGGGATTTTTGGAGTCCGCTTTCGGCCAATTATTTCTTTTCTTTCCTTTTCTGCACGTCGAAATTATTTAAAAAAAGTCAAACTAACTTTGGGCCGTTTTCGGCCAGGACTCTTCGGGCCGGCCCCTTAAAAGCCGCACCCTCGTAGCCCACCAGCCCCGCCCCAATCCCTAACCCTAAGCCGCCGCCCCGCGCCGCCGCTGCAGCCGCCGCGCCGCCCGCGCCGCCACGCCGCCGACCCGCCGCCCCTGCCAAACTTGCCAGAGGTAGCGCCACCGCCGCCGGTTTGAAAATAATATGGTTTTTTTAGATCCGCGGTTTTTATTTTATTTTATTTAGATCGGTTTTTTTCCGGTTTAGTTATTTAGCGGACGTTTTTCCGTACATTCGTTTTTACGAACAGTTTTCACCCTTTAGCCGCAGACAGCGAACGTTCATTCGTTAGCCTGTTCGTCAGTTTTTCTTTTTCTCGGATTTTCCGCGATTATTTTCGATCGTGATTTCTGATCCGATTTTCGTTGTACTATAACTTTTCGCTCGTTTATCGGAATAAGGCGATTCAAGCGCCTAGAGTTTCTTCTCAAAACCCTCTTTCCGTTTAACCAACTTAAACAAGTTTTGCTTCTATGAAATTTGACCTTAGTCCATATTAGTAAACGAAGCTTGTTTCTCTCGCCGTTTGAGTTTTGTTGCTTCATTTGATTTGATTCTGTTTGTAAGCCGGAGTTCTCAAGTTGAACTTTCTGGTTAGATCTCTTATTTCAGTTTTACCCGTGCTTTTGCTTGATTGCTTATTGTATGCTTGTTTGATTGCGATAGAGTACCGGAGTGCGAAGCGTGCTACATCGAGTCTCTAGGTTTCGCGGATCATCAGCAAGGCAAGTAACACTTTGATCATACCTCTTACTACCCAGTTTTCATTGCATTAGATCAACCCTCAAAAATTGCATGGTGAGGATATGAATTAAATTTTGGTGTTTGGGAAGTAGATGAGGTACTACCTATTCACCTGTTTATTTTCAAACCCTGGGAGTTACTTCTACGTTGCTTATATTGACATGCTATGCTCGTAGACGTGGATTGGGTTTGAGTGTATTCATGACAGATGTGAGATTGTTAAATTAATGGTTACTTAAGGTGGCAACTTTAATACACATCTGGGTGGATTGAGGCACTTGTGGAACCCTATGATTGCCTGTATTTTTGGAAATCCCGGGGTACCGTGTGATTCTCCTATGGACCGCCACCCAAGCTCAAAGGGATCATAAGATTATTCATACTGGAAACTTCCGTGTGCAGCCACGTGCCATTATGGGCTTTAGCAGAGTTGGGTAATTTGTGGGAAACCTTTCCATGATGGGCTAGCAGATGTAGGGGATTGTAGGTGTACTGGCCTATCTATCGGTTAAGGGGACCTCTTCGAAAAGACTGTGTCTCGGTCATCCGGTTCTCAAACACCATGTAGTGCGAGAACTCCAATGGAGGAGATCGAGTCTTGTGGGGGAAAGTGCACAAACCTCTGCAGAGTGTACAAACTAATCATGGTTAGTTGTGTCCCCGGTTATGGACATCTTGAGTATCTAGTTCTTGGATTATCATGTGTATCTCATCACTCTTAATATAATTTGATTGGGTTTAATGATGATTATTTTTAATTGGGATTAAGTTGGGTTAACCAGCCATATATGCATGTAGTGATAGCTTTGCATTGTTCATTACCCTCTTGTGTTACATTGCCAGCATATTCTATGTGCTGACCCATTTTTAGGGCTGCAATGTATCATGTTGCAGACTTTTCAGATGACGAGTAAGGAGCCTTAGGTCGTGGTCTTTCACTCAGTGATGTCATTGGAGTTGATGGACTCACTTTATCTTCCAAGCCTTCCGCTGTTATCGTATTAGATGGCCTTAAGCCATATTTATTGTAATAAGTTCTCTTTTGAGACATTCATTGTAATAAGTGTGTGATTGCAACTCTGTTATAAATCCTTCAAGTACTATGTGTGTCCACATTACCGATCACGGGATGACACTTAGACACAGAGATCAAACTATTTGAGGTCTGGTTGCTACAAAGATGGTATCAGAGCACGCGCTGACTATAGGACACGACCATTAAGCTAAAGCCCTAGATCACTACTCTCTTCTCATTTCTAACTCCTCTCCTTTTTTCTACTCCTTAGGATGGCAGACGCAAGGGACAAGTTTGCGCAACCGGATGAAGACGGCCCCTTTGGAATTCACTTGAAGGAAGTCACTAGGTACTTGAAGATTGGAATACCAAGCTTCACCGGGACTTACAATGCCACTTTACTAGAAGAGGAGCACTGGATGATTCAAGTTCAAGTTCCAGGAAGGACATTCACACCAGTCACTAAGCCCATAGAGTTTTCTTTCGATGCACCAACCTGGAGTCTAGGAAAGAGTATGGCAGCTCACATCACAATGGGACGCATTGGAGAAGTTTACCACAAGGATCTCAAGGATACTATCTACCAGATTTGTGGGCGCCGAGGTGAGCAATGGGAGATGATCAGCACCAGGAAGGATAGATCCATTACAGCTTTCATCCAGGAGTTAAACCAGCATATTCGCCACCAGAAGAACCAGATGTGCGCAGGTATGATAGATCTGAAGAAGGCAATGACAAGGATCACGGAGCTGGAGGAAGAACTCATGGCTACTCGTGAAGATTACGAGGAGGAAATCGTCATACTAGTGGGGAGGAATGACGATTTGGAAAGGAAGCTAGGAGTATTCATGAGAGACCCCGCGCCAGGAGGAGAAGACGAAGAACCCAAGGAGATTTGTCCGGAGGACTACATCATCATCGACGACACCGACTCGGACCCCGATGATAGCGATGATGACTATGTTGATGAAGCTAGAGCAGATAACATGGAGTCTTCGACCGATCAATATTTCTAGTTGACCACCAAAACAGTAGTAGTATCCTACCATGTAAATAGTATAGTCCAAACACTTGGTAACGATAGTTCTAGACCGATTGTATTCCCTTGCTTGATTTATTGAGTGATATGATTGTGTTTGTCTCATGTGCATATGGGTAGTGTTTTCTCACTAGACCTCATTCTATTCTATTCTCTTCTCTCCAAACCCTCAGATGCCTCTGAGACGTGACCCTGGATTTACCTTTCCACTGGAGCTCACTCAGTTGATCCAACAGCAGAATACCCTGATGTAGTTATTAGTTCAGAACCAAGGCAACAACAACAACAACCCACCACCACCACCACCAGTTGACAACTTAGCCCGTTTTCTAAGGTTGCAGCCACCGGTGTTTTCCAGTAGCACCGAGCCGATAGTTGCAGATGATTGGCTCCACAGGATTGGAAGGGAGTTAACCACTGCAGGATGCACAGACGCTAAGAAGGTGCGTTTTGTCGCACACCAATTGGATGGACCAGCAGCCTCATGGTGGGAGAATTACACTGTCACCTATCCTATAGCCACCGTCACATGGGATCAGTTCCAACAAGATTTCCGTATTGCCCATGTATCAGTAGGAGCTATGGCCATGAAGAAGTGTGAGTTTCACAACTTACGCCAAGGAGTACACATTGTTGGCCAGTATGTGGATGAGTTTAGTAAGTTAGCACGTTATGCCCCAGATGACGTTGCTACAGATGCAGCTAAGAAGGAGAAGTTTCTGGAAGGACTGAATGATGAGCTGAGCATGCAGTTGATGGTAGCAAATTTCAATAACTACCAGGAGTTGGTGGATAGAGCTCTCATGCTTGAAGGGAAGCAGCAGCAGATTGACAGCCACAAGAGGAAGTATGCACAAGGGAAGTATAATTCTGGAGCTCAGTAGAGACCCCGTTTCACCCCGAACTCGGGAGTGCTTGTGCATAACCATGGAGGCCACACTCATAATGGAGGAAGTTCGCACAACCATAGTGGCCCCAAGAACGGCGATGGTAATGGAGGAAGTAGCGGACAGAACCGTTCCAACACGGCAACACCCGCCAAGGAGGATCTAAGCCATGTTCCTTGCTACAAGTGTCAGAAGACTGGACATTACGCCAATGAATGTCCTGAAGCTAAGAATGGAAATGGCAATGGAAGCTCTAGGAAGAAGCCCAACCCTTTCAACAGGGGACAAGTGAACCACGTTAACGTGGAGGATATTGAAGCCCAGCCAGATGCAATAATTGGTAAGTTTTTGGTTAAGTCATTTACTGCAGTCGTTCTTTTTGATACTAGTTCATCTCATTCATACATATCAAGGGGATTTGTGGATAAGTATAATCTTCCCACTAGAATACTTAAGACACCCATGTTAGTAACCTCACCTCGAGCAGAGTATATGGCAAGCCATGGATGTTTTCAGATGCCATTGGCCATAGGTAGGTATGTTTTCCCCTCCGATCTGATAATTTTGGAATCACAAGGTTTGGATGTGATTCTGGGTATGGATTGGCTATCGATGTATGGAGGAAACATCGATTGCACCAGTAAGACGATTTTTCTCACCACCCTAGAGGGAAAAAGGATCGAGTATGTATCCCGGCATGTGCCGAATAGGACTCAAGTAAATTCCTTATCACGAGTTGTATAGTAGGAAGTACCAGTAGTAAAGGATTTTCCGGATGTATTTCTAGAAGAGTTGCCAGGCATGCCACGGGATAGAGACATAGAGTTTTTGATAGAGCTTTTGCCAGGCACTGGGCCAATATCTAAGAGACCGTACAGGATGCCCGCACATGATTTAGAGGAAATTAAGAAGCAGACTAAGGAGTTACTGGATAAGGGATATATTCGCCCAAGCTCGTCACCTTGGGGATCACCAGTACTTCTAGTGGAAAAGAAGGATGGATCGTTAAGGATGGTTGTTGATTATCGTCGATTAAATGAATTTACGATCAAGAATAAGTACCCATTGTCGATGATCAATGATTTGTTTGATAAGCTGCAAGGAGCTAAGGTGTTTTCCAAGATCGATCTGCGATCAGGTTATCACCAGTTGAAGATTCAAGAGCAGGACATACCTAAGACAGCTTTTACCACAAGGTATGGGCTATATGAGTATACCGTTATGTCATTTGGCCTGACTAACACACCTTCCTACTTTATGAACATGATGGACAAAGTGTTTATGGAGTTTTTAGATAAGTTCGTCGTAGTGTTCATTGATGATATTCTGGTTTACTCGAAGAATGAAGAAGAACATAAAGAACATTTGCGTTTGGTACTTGGCAAGCGCAGGGAACATCAGTTATACGCCAAGTTCAGCAAGTGTGAGTTTTGGTTGAAGGAAGTTGGATTTCTTGGACATGTTATATCCGGAGAAGGAATAGAAGTAGACCCCACCAAAGTTGTCACCGTGAAAAATTGGGAATCACCCACGATAGTTGGAGAGATCTGGAGTTTTCCTAGACTCGCAGGATACTACCGGAGGTCCATTGAGAATTTCTCAAAGATTGCAAAGCCCATGACGGAGTTGTTAAAGAAGGACACCAAGTTCAATTGGACTGAGGACTGTGAGGCCAGTTTTCAGGAGTTTAAGAGACACTTGGTTACATCACCAGTGTTGATTCTACCAGATCAATGCAAAGATTATGAAGTGTATTGCGACGCTTCTCGTCGGGGACTTGGAGCCGTACTTATGCAGGAGGGAAGAGTTGTTTCATATGCCTCACAACAGCTTAAACCCCATGAGTTAAACTATGCTACGCATGATTTGGAGTTAGCACCCGTAGTACGTGCATTGAAGACATGGAGACATTTTCTCATCGGAAACCATTGTGAGGTATACACGGATCACGAGAGTTTGAAGTATATCTTCACGCAGAAGGAGTTAAATCTCAGGCAGAGGAGATGGTTAGAACTCATTAAAGATTATGATATGAGATTGCATTATCACCGAGGCAAGGCTAACGTAGTAGCCGATGCGTTGAGCTACAAGAGTCATGTAAATACCCTGAAGACCGGCGAATTACCCAAGGAGTTAACAGAAGACCTTCACGAACTATGTTTGGAGATATTTCCGAGATGTTATGTAGCAACATTGGAGATTCAATCTACCTTCATGGATAAGATCAGAGAAGCTTAGAAGACGGACAAGGAGATTGCCGAAATAAAGGAAAGGATGAGCAAAGGAAAAGCCAAGGGATTTCGTGAGGATGAGCACAATACTTTATGGTTTGAGGACCGCGTATATGTACCAAATGATCAGGAGATCAGGAAGTTGATTCTGCAAGACGCCCTTGATTCGCCATATTCAATTCACCCAGGAAATACCAAGATGTATCCAGATTTGAAGGACAGTTTCTGGTGGACCGGTATGAAGAAGGATATTGCGAAGTATGTAGCAGTTTGTGATGTATGTCAGAGAGTGAAGGCAGAACATCAGAAGCCAGTAGGATTGCTACAGCCATTGCCTATACCCGAATGGAAGTGGGTTAAACTAGGCATGGATTTTATCACGGGATTTCCCAGGACTCGTTCAGGCTATGACTCGATATGGGTTGTAGTCGATCGATTGATGAAAGTAGCTCATTTCATCCCAGTAAAGACCACTTACACCAGTGCTAAGTGGGCAAAGATCTATATGACCAGAATCGTATGTCTGCATGGAGTTACGAGGACCATTGTATCAGATAGAGGAACCCAGTTTACTTCAAAGTTTTGGAATCAGTTGCATGAAACTTTGCGAACCAGACTAGAGTTCAGTACATCTTTTCATTCACAAACAGATGGAAAGACCGACAGAGTAAATCAGATTTTGGAGGACATGTTAAGAGCTTGTGTGCTAGACTATGGATCTAGTTGGGATGATAATTTGCCTTATGCAGAGTTCTCTTATACAACAGTTATCAAGCCAGGTTGAAGATGGCCCCTTTCGAAGCACTGTACGGAAGGAGGTGCAGAACATCGTTGTTGTGGGACGAAGTTGGAGACCGACAGTTATTTGGACCAGATTTGATTAAAGAGTCTGAAGAGAAGGTTTAGCTGATTCGCGATAGACTCAAGGTATCCCAATCCAGCCAGAAGAGTTATGCGGATTCGAAACGCAAGGAGACAATCTACGAAGTCGGAGACAGAGTGTATCTTCGAGTATCACCACTCCGAGGAGTGAAGCGCTTTGGAGTTACCGGAAAGTTAGCACCACGTTTTGTGGGACCATATAGAGTTTTGGAACGTATGGGAGAAGTTGCTTACAAGTTGGAATTACCCAAAGGATTGTCCAGAGTTCACGATGTGTTCCACGTTTCTCAGTTGAAGAAGTGCCACACGGAGATGGCTGAAATTCCTCTAAGAGATACAGTGCCACTAGAAGCGATGTAGTTGGATAGTGATTTGACATATGAGGAGAAACCAGTCAAGATACTCGAATTTGCCAGCCGACTTACGCGCAACAAGGTTATAAAGTTTTGCAAGGTTCAGTGGAGTCACCATAACGAGGATGAAGCCACTTGGGAATGAGAGGAAGACTTACAGAAGGATCACTCTCACCTATTTTCTAGCCAACCCGAATCTCGAGGGCGAGATTCATCTTAAGGGGGGTAGGTTTGTAACATCCCAAATTTTTAATTTGGAATGTTATACATTAAATCATCATTGCATATCATGTTTTATTGCATTTTAGTTAATCCTAGAATTTCTACGCAACCCAAGGAACTACGGAGAGAGTTGGGGATTTCGTTATTATCATATTCAAGTTTTTCTCAAATTTTGAAAAGAGGATCATTTGATTTTAATTATTTTTCTCTGAAATATTTATTTTATTAAAAATAAAAGAGAGAGGGTTAAATGAGTTCATCAAAATAAAGAAATATCAGAGATTTAATATTAAAATCAAATAAGATTTTTATTCAGAGTTTTATCGCTATTTTATTTGAATTAGGAAAAATATGCGTTTTTCAAACTTGTATTTTAGGCCCAAATAAATGTTCACCTTGTCCGGCTTATTTTTAGAGGACAGGGAAACTTTATTTCGGGATTTTTGGAGTCCGTTTAGTATTTCTTTTCTTTCTTTTTCTGCACGTCGAAATTATTAAAAAAAAGTCAAACTGACTTAGGGCCGTTTTCGGCCAGCACTCTTCGGGCCGGCCCCTTAAAAGCCGCACCCCCGTAGCCCACCAGCCCCGCCCCAAACCCTAACCCTAAGCCGCCGCCCCGCGCCGCCATGCTGCAGACCCGCCGCCTTGCTGGAGCCGCCGCCGCCGACCCGCCGCCCCTCGCTGAACTTGCCGGAGGTAGCGCCGCCGCCGCCGGTTTTCTTCGGAAAACCGTACGGTTTTTTAGATCCGCGGTTTTTTAATTTTCTTTAGATGGTTTTTTTCGGTTTAGTTATTTAGTGGACGTTCGTCCGTACGTTCATTTTTACGAACGGTTTTCACCGTTTAGCCGCAAACAGCAAACGTTCGTTCGTTAGCCTGTTCGTCAGTTTTTCTTTTTCTCGGATTTTCCGCGATTATTTTCGATCGCGATTTTTGATCCGATTTTCGTTCTAGTATAACTTTTCGCTCATTTATTGGAATCAGGCGATTCAAGCGCCTAGAGTTTCGTCTCGAAACCCTCTTTCTGTTTAACCTACTTAAACAAGTTTTTGCTACTATAAAACTTGACCTTAGTCCAGATTAGTAAACGAAGCTTGTTTCTCTTACCGTTTGAGTTTTGTTGCTTCATTTGATTTGATTCTTTTTGCAAACCGGAGTTATTAAGTTGAACTTTCTGGTTAGATCTCTTATTTGAGTTTTACCCGTGCTTTTGCTTGATTTCTTATTGTATGCTTGTTTGATTGCGATAGAGTACCGGAGTGCGAAGCGTGCTACATCGAGTCTCTAGGTTTCGCGGATCATCAGCAAGGCAAGTAACACTTTGATCATACCTCTTACTACCCAGTTTTCATTGCATTAGATCAACCCTCAAACATTGCATGGTGAGGATATGAATTAAATTTTGGTGTTTGGGAAGTAGATTAGGTACTACCTATTCACCTGTTTATTATCAAACCCTGGGAGTTACTTCTACGTTGCTTATATTGACATGCTATGCTCGTAGACGTGGATTGGGTTTGAGTGTATTCATGACAAATGTGAGATTGTTAAATTAATGGTTACTTAAGGTGGCAACTTTAATACACATCTGGGTGGATTGAGGCACTTGTGGAACCCTATGATTGCCTGTATTTTTGGAAATCCCGGGGTACCGTGTGATTCTCCTATGGACCGCCACCCAAGCTCAAAGGGATCATAAGATTATTCATACTGGAAACTTCCGTGTGCAGCCACGTGCCATTATGGTCTTTAGCAGAGTTGGGTAATTTGTGGGAAACCTTTCCATGATGGGCTAGCAGATGTAGGGGATTGTAGGTGTACTGGCCTATCTATCGGTTAAGGGGACCTCTTCGAAAAGACTGTGTCTCGGTCATCCGGTTCTCAAACACCATGTAGTGCGAGAACTCCAACGGAGGAGATCGAGTCTTGTGGGGGAAAGTGCACAAACCTCTGCAGAGTGTACAAACTAATCATGGTTAGTTGTGTCCCCGGTTATGGACATCTTGAGTATCTAGTTCTTGGATTATCATGTGTATCTCATCACTCTTAATATAATTTGATTGGGTTTAATGATGATTATTTTTAATTGGGATTGAGTTGGGTTGACCTTCTCAATGTTTAACAACCACCATGATAGTTAAATAAAATTTATTCCTTTGCAGTAGGGAAAAATTGGCTTTTTGAAAAACCTATTAACCATACAACCTCCACCAGCGATATATGCATGTAGTGATAGCTTTACATTGTACATTACCCTCTTGTGTTACATTGCCAGCATATTCTATGTGCTGACCCATTTTTAGGGCTGCAACGTATAATGTTGCAGGATTTTCAGACGATGAGTAAGGAGCCTTAGGTCGTGGTCTTTCACTCAGTGATGCCGTTGGAGTTGATGGACTCACTTTATCTTCCAAGCCTTCTGCTATTATCGTATTAGATGGCCTTAAGCCATATTTATTGTAATAAGTTCTGTTTTGAGACATTCGTTGTAATAAGTGTGTGATTGCCACTCTGTTATAAATCCTTCAAGTATTGTGTGTGTCAGGATTACCGATCCAGGGATGACACTTATACACAGAGATCAGACTGTTTGAGGTCTGGTCGCTACACCTGTTCAACCACCCCTGCACGGGCTACTGTTCATCCAGCCATCCACCGTCTATTGTTCAACCAGCCCTCCACCGGCTACTGTTCAACCAGGCCTCCACAGGGTCATGTTCATCCAGCCCTCCACGGGGTCATGTTCGTTCATTAGCCCGATCGATCGGGGTACTGTTCATCTAGCGGAAACGACCTCTACTACCACGGGTTCCTGTTCATCAAACCCCCACCGGGAACTGTTCATCCAAAACCCCGAATAACGCTCATTGTTCATCCAGATGCAGCATCGATCGGCTTCAGTTAGCAGCAGTAGCGAAGGAATCACACGATCAGGTTCAGTTAACAGCCATCGATCGATCGCTCGGTTCAGTAACACGTAGCCTGCAGTGCAATCGCTTCGGTTCAGTTAGAGCCCAACACCTCGCTCGGGTTCAGTTAGAGCACGACGCCTCGCACACACGTGCGTACGTACGGGATAAATGTGTATCGCTCGGCCCCCGACCACCCACCGTAACCGAGAACTCCCCCAATATTTTCCTCGCCCTCGCTTCTACCATGGTTTTGTCCATCATGGACGGCCCAAAGAATGTCATGCAGCTGCGTCTCCGGCCCGCCCAGGATGAAAAGCCCATTTCTGTTATGATATTTTTGTCATATAAGTAGGAGCCTACCACATCTATGATGATACCGGATCTTGTCACAATTATCGTCATAGAAGTGTCATAAGTATGACAGAAAAAAATTCGTTTGGCCCAAAAGGTCACGGATGTGTCTTTTTTTCGTAGTGTCACCTTCTTCACACTCCAAAGCTATCTTCCGGCTTCCATGCACTGTGATAGTCCCCTTGTGACCCGACATCTTGAGCTGTAGATAAACATAACAAGGTTGTGCCATGAACTTGGCATAAGCCTTCCGCCCAAACAGAGCATGATAAGGGCTCTTGATCTTAAGCACTTCAAAGGTCAAGGTCTCAAACCTGGAATCATAATCATCTCCAAAAGCAACCTCCAGGGCTATATTACCAACTGGGTATGCTGACTTACCAGTCACCACACCGTGAAAGATGGTGTTCGATGGTTTAAGATTTTTATCAGTCAATCCCATGCAACGGAAAGTTTCATAATAAAGGATATTGATGCTGCTGCCTCCTTCCATGAGTACCTTAGTGAATTTATATCCTCCAACCTGAGGTGCCACCACCAAAGCTAAGTGACCCGGATTATCAACCCGGGGCGGGTGATCCTCACGGCTCCACACAATAAGTTGCTCAGACTAGCACAAGTAACGGAGAACTGCCGGCTCAACGGCGTTCACAGCCCTTTTATGGAGCTTCTGATCCCGCTTGCACAAAATTGTGGTGAAGACGTGGTACTGCTCACTATTCAACTGTTTCGGGTTACTCTAATACCCAGATTGTTGTTGTTGATTCCCCTGACCAGACTGTTGATGAAAACCTCCCTGGTTGCTTTGATTTCCTTGATTGCCTTGGACGCTGAAATTAGGACCGCCGCCCCCGTGACCCGGACCATAAGAGCCGGAACCTGAGCCGCCACCTGGCCCATGATTATTCTGGAACAAGTCGGATTTTTTAAATGCCTTCATGATGTGGTAGTCCTTCCAAAGGTGCGTGGATGGCCTGTCCCGCGTACCATGCTTTGGGCAAGGCTGATTGATAATTTTTTCCAGATTTATACCTGACCCTCCTGCCCGAGGAGGTGGCTTTCCTTGATGACGCTGACCATTGTACTATGTGTTGGTATTAGCCACAAAATCCAGATTATTATCAGCCTTGTGCTTACCATTGCACCCCTGACCTGCCGGGTTATGATGCTAGCCCATAGTATTGCCGCTCTTCTTTCCCTTTCTCGGCTTTTGATCATTAGACTCGGGGTCCTTGGTACTATCAGAGTTGGCATATTTAATTAGAGCCGCCATCAGCTCCCCCATATCATTGCAGTGGCGCTTGAGCCGCCCTAACATATGTTTAAGAGGCAAAAAACGGCAATTCATCTCTAACATGAGGACCGCTGAGCCGGCATTGATGTTATCCGATGAATGTAGGATGGCTTTGACCCGGCGCACCCAATGGGTCGTTGATTCGCCTTCCTCGTGGGCACAGGCATCTAAATCCACGATTGACATGGGCTGTTTGCACGTATCTTTAAAATTCTGGATGAACCGGGCTTTTAACTCTGCCCACGACCTGATGGAGTTGGCAGGCAGCCCCTTTAGCTAAGTACGAGTCGTCTCATCCAGCATCATGATGAAGTATTTGGCACATGCAGCATTGCTAACCTCTAGCAGCTCCATAGCCATCTCGTAACTCTCAATCCACGCCTCAGGGGGTAAGTCGGCTGTGTAGTTGGGTAGCTTATGAGGTCCTTTGATATCCTTGGGCAGACGCTCATTACACAGAGCCGGCACTAAACATGGTACACCCGTGCTTCTAGAGGTCACACCTGCCTCCACCGAAGTTGTCGGATAAACCGGAGATGGCTGATCAGCCGCGTACTGAATCGCCAGCTCAGCTTCCCGGTGTGCCCTATCCTGATCCATCAGGGCCTGAGTGTTACGGGGTGGGTCATGTCCATCGGGCGGGTTACGATGGTGCTCACTGCTTGACACTGTCGGGGAGTCCATGTGTTTGCTATAACTCCGGCTTGGGTGAGGGGTTGAATGGATCCTCTCGCGGCTGTAAGAATAAGCCTCCGACTGCACTAATGTTGTCTGAAGAAGCTCTCTAGCCCTCTGTGTTTCAACCGTAGCTGGAGATTCACCTTCGATTGGGCGAGCCACCAATCGCTATGTCGCCACAATCATGTTATCCAAAGGGTTAGAATAATGACCCGGTGGCGTTGGCACATGTTGTGGCGGGATATTATTCTGACGAGGCGGGTCCATCGTGCGTGGTTGAGCCAGTGCTCCAGTCCCAGGTACAACTACCACCCGGTTTACCCCTGGCGGGTCACTGGTCCCTGCACCAGGTGTGTTGAAGAGATTCCTCGCCTCATAAACCAGGGGCAGACGACTTCGGTGCCTTCTCCTCAAGACGTCGTTTGAAGCGTTCTAATCCAACGAGAGCCGGAAGGAATCAGCTTGGATCTGTTGTGCTTGAGCATCCAGAGCGGCTCGCTCCGCAGTCATCCTTGCGTCCTCAGCTGCCAAATCTTCCTTGGTCTGAGTTATCTCATCCCGCAGCTCTACAACTTCCGCGTTATGCTGAGTTTGATTTGCCAGGTTAACCTCTATTCTCAACAATGCTGTCAAAGCGTCCAATAAGCCGGATAGGACCTGAGCCGACGGGTGCACAGGGCCTCCTGCCCGACCGCCATTGCTGTTGCCAGCCCAAAAACCATTGTCGCTGCAGTCGAAGAGTTCTGCACTGATTGCGTACCGGCCATGAAGACCACAACCTGGCTCGGCAACTCATAGGGGTCCGGAATACTGTCACCATCGGAACATCCCCCAAGCCCGCTGTCTCGCAGCTAATACAATGAGGTAGTCTACCATCTGGACAACTCACCGTCGGAATAGATGGCCGTCTCACCGCAAGACATGAATGCTTCCTTAAATTCCGCCCCATGGATGAATCCAACGAAGGCGTGCTTCACGGTGGTTTGAACCTAGGCGGGTCGTGCATGCTGAGCCGTCTCGATGATGTCGGTGCAGATGTCCGGCTCAGGGCCCGGTTCGCGGATACATCTCCAACATATCTATAATTTATGAAGTATTCATGCTATTATATTATCTATTTTGGATGTTTATGGGCTTTATTAGACACTTTTATATTATTTTTGGGACTAACCTATTAACCCAGAGCCCAATGCTAGTTTATGTTTTCTCCTTGCTTTAGAGTATCACAGAAAAGGAAAATCAAATGGAGTCCAATTGACCAGAAACTTTACGGAACTCATTTTTGGACCAGAAGAAGCCCACGGAGTATCGGAGATGGACCAGGAGAGTCCCGGGCTGCCCACGAGGGTGGGGGTGCGCCCCCCTGCCTCGTGGACAGCCCAGAGATCCACCAACGTACTTCTTCCTCCTATATATATATCCATATACCCTAAAAACTTCGGGGAGCAGAATAGATCGGGAGTTCCCCAGCCAAAAGCCTCTGTAGCCACCAAAAACAAATCTAGACTCGTTCCGGCACCCTGCCGAAGGGAGGAATCCCTCTCCGGTGGCCATCTTCATCATCCCGGTGCTCTCCATGACGAGGAGGGAGTAGTTCTCCCTCAGGGCTGAGGGTATGTACCAGTAGCTATGTGTTTGATCTCTCTCTCTCTCTCGTGTTCTTGAGGTGGTACGATCTTGATGTATCACGAGCTTTGCTATTATAGTTGGATCTTATGATGTGTCTCCCCCTCTACTCTCTTGTAATGGATTGAGTTTTCCCTATGAAGTTATCATATCGGACTGAGTCTTTAAGGATTTGAGAACACTTCATGTATGTCTTGCATGGGATACCCGTGGTGATAATGGGGTATTCTATTGATCCACTTGATGTATGTTTTGGTGATGAACTTGCGGGTTCCGCCCATGAACCTATGCATAGGGGTTGGCACATGATACGTCTCCAACGTATCTATAATTTTTTATTGTTCATGCTATTATATTATCCATCTTAGATGTTTAATGGGCATTACTATGCACTTCTATATTATTTTTGGGACTAACCTATTGACCCAGAGCTAGGGGTGGCAATTTTATCCACGGATCTGGATAACCATGGATACCCGACCCGGTTGGGCAAGGGTATGGAGCACATTTTCGCCCATGGGTCCATGGATATGGATACCAACAAATAGCCGAGTTGGGCATGGTTATATTTTGTGCTCCATGGATATCCAATGGATACCCGTATGACATGTGGGGCCATATGCCAGTGATAGTAGAAAGAGCGAATCAATGGGAAATGGCAGGAAATATGCAACTTATTCCATGAGCTATATGCTGGAGAATCAACCTCTGGTATGTCACACTTAAGGACTCATCGTATTACTTGTTGCCTACTTATGCATGTAGCTTAAGCTGCCATTTGTGAGTGAATCATGATGAGTTAATTTTCTCTTTGGGAAGGCTTCATGCTGACTTTTCTATGCCCATGGAGCTCCATGGGTATGTGGGTATCCAGTGGGTTTGGACATGGGCACAAGTTTTGCCCATGGATAATTTGGTGGATGGGCAGAGGGTAGGAAGATGGGTCATGGGTTGGATTTGGACCAGCTCCACCCGCCCCAAACCCGACCCATTGTCATCCCTACCCAGAGCCCTGTGTCAGTTCCTATTTTTCCCTTGTTTCAGTGTTTCGAAGAAAAGGAATATCAAACGGAGTCGAAATGGAATGAAACCTTCTAGAGAAGTTATTTTTGGAAGGAAAGCTACCTGATAGACTTGGAGTGCATGTCAGGAAAGAAACGAGGGAGCCACGAGGCAGGGGGGCACGCCCACCCCCCTAGGGCGCGCCCTCCACCCTCATGGGCCCCTCGTGGCTCCCCTGACGTATTTCTTCCGTCTATATATATCTACATATACCCTAAAACGATTAGGGAGCACAATAGATCGGGAGTTCCGCCACCAGAAGCCTCCGTAGCCACCGAAAACCAATCTAGACCCATTCCAGCACCCTGCTGGAGGGGGGAATCCCTCTCCGATGGCCATCTTCATCATCCCGGTGCTAGCCATGATGAGGAGGGAGTAGTTCTCCCTCTAGGCTGAGGGTATGTACTAGTAGCTATGTGTTTGATCTCTCTCTCTCTCTCTCTCTCGTGTTCTTGAAGGTGATACGATCTTTATGTATCGCGAGCTTTGCTCCTATAGTTGGATCTTATGATGTTTCTCCCCCTCTACTCTCTTGTAATGGATTGAGTTTCCCCTTTGAAGTTATCTTATCGGATTGAGTCCTTAAAAATTTGAGAACACTTGATGTATGTCTTGTCGTGCGTATCTGTGGTGACAATGGGATATCACGTGATTCACTTGATGTATGTTTTGGTGATCAACTTGCGTGTTCCGCCCATGAACCTATGCATAGGGGTTGGCACACATTTTCGTCTTGATTCTATGATAGAAACTTTGGGACACTCTTTGAGGTTCTATGTGTTGGTTGAATAGATGAATTTGAGATTGTGTGATGCATATCATATAATCATACCCACGGATACTTGAGGTGACATTGGAGTATGTAGGTGACATTAGGGTTTTGGTTGATTTGTGTCTTAAGGTGTTATTCTAGTACGAACTCTAGGGCTGTTTGTGACACTTATAGGAATAGCCCAACGGATTGATTGGAAAGAATAAGTTTCGTACCCTACCATAATCTCTTCATTTGTTCTCCGCTATTAGTGACTTTGGAGTGACCCTTTGTTGCATGTTGAGGGATAGTTATGTGATCCAATTATGTTATTTTTGTTGAGAGAACTTGCACTAGTGAAAGTATGAACCCTAGGCCTTGTTTCAACGCATTTCAATACCGTTAACGCTCACTTTTATCGTTAGTTACCTTGCTGTTTTTATATTTTCAGATTACAAAAACCTTTATCTACCATCCATATTGCACTTGTATCACCATCTCTTCGCCAAACTAGTGCACCTATACAATTTACTATTGTATTGGGTGTGTTGGGGACACAAGAGACTCTTTGTTATTTGGTTGTAGGGTTGCTTGAGAGAGACCATATTCATCCTATGCCTCCTACGGATTGATACACCTTAGGTCATCCACTTGAGGGAAATTTGCTACTGTCCTACAAACCTCTGCACTTGGAGGCCCAACAACGTCTACAAGAACAAGGTTGTGTAGTAGACATCAAGCTCTTTTTTGGCGCCATTGCTAGGGAGGTAAGCGCTTGAAGGTATATCTTTAGATCTTGCAATCAAGTCTTTTAGTTTCTTGTTTTAGCACTAGTTTAGTTTATAAAAGAAACCTACAAAAAATATGGAATTAAGTTTGCCTCATGCACTTCATCTTTTAAATATCTTTTGTGAGTATAATGGAAAGGAAAATTGTGCCAAAGTGTTAGAAGAAGAATGCATTAAAATGTTTGGCACTAAATCTTTGAATGATGAGCATGATTGCAATGTTGTTAGTATGAACTCCTTGAATATCCATAGTACTACTGATGATTGCACTAGTTATGATGAAGATGTCTCCTATAAACATGTCAATTTTTGTGGAGTGCATTGGGTTTTCAAGTACACACCAAATAGGGAAGATAGATATTGCAAGAGGCATAAGTACTTAGAAACTAAATTGTTGCAAGAAAGGCTAGATGTTTGTGCTGAAAATTTAAATTTTCTTTGCCATACTTGTGAGCTTTGCAATGAACGTGGTCATTTAACCATCTGATGCAAATTGTTTCATGATCTAATCGTTTCCAAAAATTGTGATGACTTGATTTCTCTTGCACATCATAATGAACTTAGTTTGCTTATTGGTTACGAATAAATGAAACGTATAACTAACTATCTCCCAGTATTTGCCCGTGATAAACTTCTTGTCTTTGATCTAGAGGAAATTTATATGTATTGTGTGGTGAATTGTAAAATCCTTATATTGCCAACTACATAAAGAAAATAAAACAAATAGAAGATGAAGAGAATACTAATGAAAGGGAAGAGACTTCCCAATACCCTCCTATTATTTCTTATGATGAATCAGGTAACGAGGAAGAGCCTCCTATTCAACCTATCTCATTAATAAGGAGCTCCAAAAAGAGGATTAAACCCACACATGATGTGGTGAAGAAGAAGAAAAGAAAAAGGAAGAGAGGTAAAAATATATCTCCCCTAAATAATGTTGCTCCTATTACTATTCTGCCTCATGAAAATATAATTGTCGAAGATAATGATACTTCTTATGATCTTGAAAAAAAATTGGCACTTGCTTGGAAGAATATGATAATTGCTATACTATTGGTGCTATCCATACTATTAATGATGAGAGTGATTATGCTTGTGATATGAAAAGGCCCAAGCTTGGGGATGCTATGTTTGATAAAGATGATGTTTTTGAGAATATATTTGCTGCAATTAATGTTTGTCCCAAGCTTGGGGATGCTACATTTAATGAAGATGATATTTTTAGTCTCCCAAGTTTTGATATGCAAATTTATAATGATGATAGCATGCCTCCTAACTATGATGATTATTGTGATGATACTTATGCTATAAAAAGTAGTGATGATTATATTTATAGAACTTGTCATGATTATGATTACCCTTTTTCTGAACATTACTCTTTTGATGTGGAATCAATTTATAGTATTCGAGTCTCTTATGATACTCCCACTAATCCAAATGAGAATAATTTTGCTTATGTGGAGAGTAATGAAAATTCTATGCTTGTAGATCATGAAAATAATGCTTTAGGTGCTGGTTATATTGTTGAACTCATTCATGATGCTACTGAAAATTATTATGAGGAAGGAATGTATGCTTGTAGGAATTGCAATAATATCAAGTTTCCTCTCTATGTGCTTAAAGTTTTGAAGTGATGCTTGTTTTACCTTCCTATGCAAGTTGATTCTTGTTTCCATAAGTTGTTTGCTCACAAAATCCCTATGCATAGGAAGTGGGTTAGACTTAAATGTGCTAGTCATATTCTTCATGATTCTCACTTTATGTTTCAATTCTTATCCTTTAAGTGAGCATCATTGAAATCATCATGCCTAGCTAGGGGCGTTAAACGATAGCGCTTGTTGGGAGGCAACCCAATCCTATTATTGTTCTTTACTTTTTGCTCCTGTTTAGTAATAAATAATTCATCTAGACTCTGTTTAGATGTGGTTTTATGTTTTAATTAGTGTTTGTGCCAAGTAGAACCTTTGGGAAAACTTGGGTGAAGTCTTTGCGATCATGCTGTAAAAAACAGAAACTTTAGTGCTCACGAGAATTGCTGCCATTTTTATTTGGAGAGTGCTATTTAGTTAATTATTTTTGCAGATGATTAATAGATAAAGTCCTCAGGTCCAGAAATTTATGTTAGAATTTTTTGGGTTCCAGAAGTATACGTTTGATCCAGATTACTACAGATTGTTCTGTTTTTGACAGATTCTATTATCGATGTGTTGTTTGCTTATTTTGATGAATCTATGAGTAGTATTGGAGGGTATGAACCATAGATAAGTTGGAATACAGTAGATATTACACCAATATGAATTTAGAATGAGTTCACAACAGTACCTAAGTGGTGATTTATTTTCTTATACTAACGGAGCTTACGAGTTTTCTGTTAAGTTTTGTGTTGTGAAGTTTTCAAGTTTCGGGTAAAGATTCGATGGACTATGGAATAAGGAGTGGCAAGAGACTAAGCTTGGGGATGCCCCAGAAGGCATCCCCTCTTTCGTCTTCGTTCATCGGTAACTTTACTTAGAGCTATATTTTTATTTACCACATGATATGTGTTTTGGTTGGAGCGTCATTTTATTTTCTTTTGTTTTGCTTGCTGTTTGAATAAAATACCAAGATCCGAAATTATTAAATGTGAGAGAGTCTTCATATAGTTGCATAATTGTTCGACTACTCATTGATCTTCAATTTTATCTTTCAGAGTAGTTTGTCATTTGCTCTAGTGCTTCACTTATATCTTTTTAGAGCACGGTTGTGGTTTTATTTTGAAGAAATAATTGTTCTCTCATGCTTCACTTATATTATTTTGAGAGTCTTTAGAACAGCATGGTAGTTTGCTTTGGTTATGAAACTAGTCCTAATATGATGGGCATCCAAGAGGGATATAATAAAAACTTTCATATAAGTGCATTGAATACTAAGAGAAGTTTGATACTTGATGATTGTTTTGAGATATGGAGATAGTGATATCAAAGTTGTGCTAGTTGGGTAGTTGTGAATTTGAGGAATACTTGTGTTGAAGTTTGCAAGTCCCGTAGCATGCACGTATGGTAAATGTTGTGTAACAAATTTGAAACATGAGGTGTTATTTGATTGTCTTCCTTATGAGTGGCGGTCGGGGACGAGCGATGGTCTTTTCCTACCAATCTATCCCCCTAGGAGCATGCGCGTAATGCTTGGTTTTTGATGACTTGTAGAATATGTATGTGAGTTGTTTATGACTAATGTGAGTCCATGGATTATACGCACTATTACCCTTCCATCATTGCTAGCCTCTTCGGTACCGTGCATTGCCCTTTCTCACATTGAGAGTTGGTGCAAACTTCGCCAGTGCATCCAACCCCCGTGATATGAAACGCTCTTTCACACATAAAACTCCTTATATATTCCTCAAAACAGCCACCATACCTACCTACTATGGCATTTCCATAGCCATTCCGAGATATATTGCCTTGCAACTTTCCACCGTTCCGTTTTTATGACACGCATCATCATTGTCATATTGCTTTGCATGATCATGTAGTTGACATCGTATTTGTGGCCAAGCCACCGTTCATAATTTTTTATACATGTCACTCTTGATTCATCGCAATCCCGGTACACCGTCGAAGGCATTCATAGAGAGTCATATCTTGTTCTAGTATCGAGTTGTAATCTTTGAGTTGTAAATAAATAGAAGTGTGATGATCATCATTAATAGAGCATTGTCCCCGAAAAAAAGAGAAAGTCCAAAAAAAGGGAAGGCCCAAAAAAGAAAAAAAAGAAAAGAAAGGCCAAAAAAAGGAAAGGCCAAATAAAAATAAAAAATAAAAGGGACAATGCTACTATCCTTTTTCCGCACTTGTGCTTCAAAGTAGCACCATGATCTTTATGATAGAGAGTCTCTTGTTTTGTCACTTTCATATACTAGTGGGAATTTTTCATTATAGAACTTGGCTTGTATATTCCAACAATGGGCCTCCTCAAGTGTCCTAGGTCTTCGTGAGCAAGCAAGTTGGATGCACACCCACTTAGTTTCTTTTGTTGAGCTTTCATACATTTATAGCTCTAGTGCATCGGTTGCATAGCAATCCCTACTCCTTGCACTGACATCAATTGATGGGCATCTCCCTAGCCCATTGATTAGCCGCGTCGATGTAAGACTTTCTCCTTTTTGTCTTCTCCACATAACCCCCTCATTATATTCTGTTCCACCCATAGTGCTATATCCATGGCTCACGCTCATGTATTGCGTGAAAGTTGAAAAACGTTTGCGATTACTAAAGTATCAAACAATTGCTTGGCTTGTCATCGGGGCTGTGCATGATAGAGCATTCTTGGGTGACGAAAATGGAGCATGACCAAACTATATGATTTTATAGGGATGAACTTTCTTTAGCCATGTTATTTTGAGAAGACATGATTGCTTAGTTAGTATGCTTGAATTATTATTATTATTATGTCAATATTAAACTTTTTTCTTGAGTCTTATGGATCTGAACATTCATGCCAAAATAAAGAGAATTACTTAGAGAAATATGTTAGGTAGCATTCCACATCAAAAATTCTGTTTTTATCATTTACCTACTCGAGGATGACCAGGAATTAAGCTTGGGGATGCTGATACGTCTCCAACGTATCTATATTTTTTGATTGTTCCATGCTATTGTATTATCCATCTTAGATGTTTAATGGGCTTTACTATGCACTTTTATATTATTTTTGGGACTAACCTATTGACCCAAAGCCCAGTGCCAGTTCCTGTTTTTTTCCCTTGTTTCAGTGTTTCGAAGTAAAGGAATATCAAACAGAGTCGAAATGGAATGAAACCTTCTGGAGAAGTTATTTTTGGGAGGAAAGCTACCCGATAGACTTGGAGTGCACGTCAGGAAAGAAACGAGGGAGCCACGAGGCATGGGGGCGCGCCCACCCCCCTAGGGTGCGCCCTCCACCCTCGTGGGCCCCTCGTGGCTCCCCTGACGTATTTCTTCCGCATATATATATATATATATATATCCATATACCCTAAAACGATCAGGCAGCACAATAGATCGGGAGTTCCGCCGCTAGAAGCCTCCGTAGCCCCCGAAAACCAATTTAGACCCGTTCCGGCACCCTGCCGGAGGGGGGAATCCCTCTCCGATGGCCATCTTCATCATCCCGGTGCTCTCCATGACGAGGAGGGAGTAGTTCTCCCTCGGTGCTGAGGGTATGTACCAGTAGCTATGTGTTTGATCTCTCTCTCTCGTGTTCTTGAAGGTGATATGATCTTGATGTATAGCGAGCTTTGCTACTATAGTTGGATCTTATGATGTTTCTCCCCCACTACTCTCTTGTAATGGATTGAGTTTCCCCTTTGAAGTTATCTTATCGGATTGAGTCTTTAAAGATTTGAGAACACTTGATGTATGTCTTGCCGTGTGTATCTGTGGTGACAATAGGATATCACGTGATTCACTTGATGTATGTTTTGGTGATCAACTTGCGGGTTCCTCCCATGAACCTATGCATAGGGGTTGGCACTCATTTTTGTCTTGATTCTCCAGTAGAAACTTTCACTACAAAAAAAGACACATCCGTGACATTTTGGGCCGAACGAATTTTTTTTCTGTCATACATATGACACTTCTATGACGATAATTGTGACAAAACCCGATATCATCATAGATGTGGTGGGCTCCTACTTCTATGAAAAAAAATCATGACAGAAAATGGGCTTTTTGTCCTGGGCGGGCCGGAGACGCAGCTGCATGACATTCTTTGGGCCGTCCATGACGGAAAAAACCGTGGTAGAAGCGATGGCGTGGAAAATTTCCAGGAGTTCCCTGTTACGGTGGGAGGTCGGGGGCCGAGCGATGCGTGTTTCTCTCATACACGTACGCGCGTGTGTGCGAGGCGTTGGCTCTAATTGAACCCGAGCGAGGCATTGGGCTCTAAATGAACCCGAGCGATTGCACTGCAGGCTACGCGTTACTGAACCCGAGCAATCGGTCGATGGCTGTTAACTGAACCCGATCGAGCGATTCCTTCGCTACTGCTGCTAACTAAAGTTGATCTATTGGATGAACAGCGAGCGTTGCGGGAGGGGGGTTGGATGAATAGTGAGTGGTGGCTTTGCCTTTGGATGAATAGGACCCCGTGGTGTGGGGGGCTGGATGAATAGTAGACGGTGGAGGGGTGCCCATGGAGGAGTGGTTGAACAAGACCCCGTGGTGTGGAGGGCTGGATGAACAGTAGACGGTGGAGGGTTTGTTGAACTGTAGCCGGTGGAGTAGCGCGTGGTGGAGGCTGGATGAATAGGAGCCCGTGGAGGCTTGAGGAGGTCGACGGTAGCCCGTGGAGGCTAGAGGAGGTCGACGGTGGAGATGAACAGTATCCCGTGGAGTCCCGTTTTGCGGTACGCCACACCCTCCCGATGAACATGACCCCCATTTCAACCGTAGGAGGTCCGTTTCGTCTGTTTTGCAGTACGCAACACCCCTCCCGATCAACAGGACCCCCGTTTCGACTGTAGGAGGTCCGTTTCCTCCGTTTTGCGGTACGCCACACCCCTCCCGATCAACAGGACCCCTGTTTCGACCGTAGGAGGCCCGTTTCCTCTGTTCTGCGGTACGCTAGGCCTCGTTTCCATCATCTGTTCCATCCAAGCCCTCCCGATGAAAACGACCACGCACTCCGTTCCGACCCAGCCGGTTGGCTCCCATGCGTTCAGTTGCCTCCCGATGAACATGACGCATTCCGTTGCCTACTCATGACCACGACGCATTCCGTTGCCTCCCCATGAACACGACGTATTCCATTGCCTCCCCATGAACACGACGACGATGTTGTTTCTCCGTTCCGACCCAGCCATGTACACGAGCCCTAGCCGTACGTATGCGCGAGTAGGCGTTCGAGACCCTGCCCGTATGTACACATACGTGGCCATATTTTCTTTCTTGCACCCTGGCCGCTGTACGTACGTGTACGTGCTACGTGCGCGCCTCTACTACGACACGTGCACGCCTCTACATCGACCAGTATGTACGTACACGTTCGCGACCAGAATGACAACGCTATGTACGCTTCGACCAGGTGGGTCCTGATTGTCAGGCACTTCCTCGCCTGCGAAGATGTAGCTGGTGGGTCCCAGCAGTCGGGGGGTGAATCGTTTTTTTTGCCCGGACACACTTCCTTGCGTGCGAAGGTGTAGCTGCTGGGTCCCATCAGTCAGGGGGGCGAATCGTTTTTTTGCCCGGACGCACTTCCTTACGTGCGAAGGTATAGCAGGTGGGTCCCAGCAGTCGGGGGGCGAATCGATTTTTTCGGGCGCACTTCCTTGCGTGCGAAGATGTAGCTGGTGGGTCCCAGCAGTCAGGGGGCAAATGGTTTTTTTGCAGACGCACTTCCTTGCGTGCAAAGATGTAGCTCGTGGGTCCCAGTAGTCAGGGGGCGAATCATTTTTTCGCGAAATACGATGGCCCGTCCGGTGGGTCCCTGCTGACAGGTGGAGGAATAATTATTTTGCGCGTAATAAGAAGGCACTTCCTTGCGGCTATCGTGGACCCAGTTGTCAGCCTCTCCACGTACAGTCCACGTCTGATGGAAGTCGTTCCTTGACCATGTTGACCACGCCGCATCGAGAGCACCAGAGCGGTGGATGACGGCGAGGCCTAGGAAGGGGACGACGCAGAGCCGAGGAAGACGCGACAGTGGATGCACACACGGAGAGGTGTACGAGGGTTCACTGGTTAGGCTGCGCTACCGTCGCCGCAGAATAATAGGAGGTGTGGGTGAGTGGAGGGATGGCCTGGCCAGCGGTGAGGCCTCCATGGCAGCACAGCCGGCCACGGGAGGCAGGAGCAGGCGGCACGACCGGTGCTGCTTTGGGCGGCTGGAGCAAGAAGACCAGAGGTTGAAGAAGCATGATGGCCGTTGGATGGACATCGTACGGTCACTGCAGCTAGAATCGTTTATATTGACTAAGTTGACAAAGCCCTTGGTATGTCAACTTAGTAGGCCCAGAGGTCAGCTTCCGAAATGATGCGCCCCAGATGTCAGGGGGAGGAATCATTTTTTGGGCGGGTGAAGCTAGAATATCTGAGATTGAAGAAGAAGCACGGCATCCGTTGGATGGACATCCAACGACCACTGCTGCTAGAACCGTGTGTTGACTATAAGTTGACAAAGCCTTGCATACGCGTCAACTCTATTTTTTTAGGGGACGTGTCAACTTAGTAAGGCCAGAAGTGTGTGGCAGAGAACTTATAGCCCATTTGAGATTTGTAAGAATGTGTAGCCCATTTTTGAATTCTAATGGAATTTACTACAGCCCATTTACAGTTTGTTAAAAGTACAGCCCATTTCAACCAACCGTTCAAAACAAAATTCAATAAAATTTCCCACATTTTGATGGGATCCGAAATATTTTTATCCCAAAATTTCTAGTCAGATTAAATAAAATTTCACTATAAATTTATATTACGTAAAAATCCAACGAAACATTGCGCTCGCAACAATTAATGAAATTAAAATTTTCAATATCCAAAAATAATATTTTATAAAGTAATCACGTGTTTGGTGCATTTTTTATAGTTATTGCCTAGTTTTTATAATTACATCCCATTTATATTTCTTAAAGCCAATTTTCTTGTTAAGCCTAATGCATCCCTCCTACGAAAGATTTGCAGCCCAGCGGGGCGGAGAATAACAACTTGACCTTGCCTGGATAGTCCTAAAAAAGTATAGGTGGGCTAGCCATTTTCAGCTTGAAAAAAATTAATATCTGGGCTGGATATCTGGCCTGGGCTAGACGGGCCACAACCCGCCCAGTTATTACCTGCAGCGATGTTTTCTTTGTTGTTCAGAGGAGAAAAATTAATATCTGGGTAAACATCGAAAAACTCTGCAGTGCTCACACCTCAAAAACACAAATACTGCTCGAGTTGCTTGGTCCCAGCTATCGGCCGCTTTTTGTGCAATTCTCTCATTTATTGACTACTTCTACATAGGTTGACAATGGTGTGGGACCGTGATGTCAGGAAACCAGGAGGAAGCAAAATAAATTATAGTTATATATATATAAAATAAGGAGGCACTTGCGTACATGAGGCTATGGACCTGGTGGGTCCCCATTGTCATCCTCTCCAAGTAAAGTCATCACCTCGCCCGTGCGCGCTTTCCGCCCGAAACAGTCAGTGCCGCCCTCCCCGCTTCCCGGTGCAGGCGATTGCTCCGCCTTCAAATGACACAAGTGCCGTCCGTCCGTCCATCTGCCGCCCACATTAATGATACACGGTTGCCGAGGCGGCTACTCCGGCACCACACGTCTGTCCCTCCACCCGCCCACCATTGCTATATAAACTGTTGCGCCGGCCATAGCCGCAGTCATCCGCATCTGTTCCCTTTCTCCTGTCCACACCACTACTGCCCACCATGGCTTCCTCGCGCTCCAGCGCTCTTCGGAACGGGCGGACGATGGACCACAAGGAGATGGCAGCCATTGCTGCCGACCGGCTGGCCGACAGGCAGCCGGAGGACGACGACGTCCCAATGGAGAACATGGTAGTTGACGATCCAGCGCCAACCCCCTCCTCCGCGCCATCCTCGCCGGTGCATTGCACCATGACCATCGGCGAGGCCCGTGCCCAATATATGGACAGGGTGAGGCAGATGCGTTAGGAGCAGTTCCAGGAAGCGCAGGCTGACACCGCCTACAACCACCATCTCCTCGAGGAGCACCTGCAGGCGGAGGAGCAGATCGCCGCGGAGCGGGCGGCGCAGGAGGCGCTGCTCGACTCGTACTGCTCCGCCCACAAGGGCCGCCTCGAGCGCTGGAGGTACCGCTTGCAGGTGGTGGAGGCCGCGGCCGCCTACAAAGAGGCTAGCAAAGAGGGCGATGAAGCGGGCGAGACGCTGTTTGGCGAGACCGAGGACGAGGCAGAGGAAAATGCCGGCTCCGACGAGTCCCCGCTCCACTGGCGTCGACGAGGCACTGCTCCGCCGAGGCCCCGCAGCGCCAACATCGAGGCAGAGGACACCGCCGGCTCCGCCCCGCCAACAATGAGGCAGAGGACACCGCCGGCTCCGTCGAGGCCCCGCCCCGCCAACAACGAGGCAGAGGACATCGTCGGCTCCGCCGAGGCCCCGCCTCACTGCCAACGAGGCCGCGCCACACAAAAAACGAGGAAGAGTAGAACATGGTAGGTCGCCGCCTCTCGGGTCCAAGTAAGGCCACCGCTGCTACCCTCCGGTTGAAGCCAAGCTAGGCGGGTTGACCATTGACAGCTAGTTAGCTTCTTGGTGGCGACGTGGAGTCGGAGAGCTGTGCTGGAGAAGAACGCTGCTTCTACTTAACTGCTAGTGCAGTTGGCTGACTGACACGTGGACCCAACAGGCCACATGTCAGTTACGCAACTGCACCTGCAGTTAAGTAACTGAAACTTCTATTCGACCCAACGGGACACAAGTGGGTAGCTTCGGTTAATTTATTATACGTCCAGCGCAACCCTTTTTGGTTGAAGAATGTATGAAATGTAATGAAATCCGGCATGTTTATATGAAATCCGACCGTGCATGAATGAACTTATTTTGATTAGTTTGAATTCCTGTATCACTGGCATTGGATGAACATGCAAAACAATACGTACTGGCACTATTCCCATGGTGATCACCTCGTTTGCAGCAGTTTCACATGTACTCCATCCGGTCCTATCTAGTCTGCATGCAACTTTTGTCTGCAGTCAAAGTATCTCTACTTTGACCAATCTATACAAAAAAGTATGCACTTTCACAATGTGCGAAGTAAAAAGGAACAGAAGGAGTACAAAGAGTTTGAGCATCTTTTTAGCATTTCTGTACATTGCAATCAAACACACATGCCTGGCAATTCATAGAGAACATTCAAAACAATCGATGATTATGCATCTCAGCGACTCACATGTCAGAGGCAATATTTACTTCACAACTAAAGAATAAAGAAAAAACTGATCGACACTTCTGACAACAAAGGGCGTCCCATTCGAAAATATCAAACGCATGTCTTGCTAAAATCAATGAGCAAAATTTGACAAGGTTGTCCCATTCCAAAATATCAAATGCCTATGATTGTGGAATGGGCAGGGTTTGCCATCAGTTCGGACATTGACATGGCACCTCGTGCTAAATAAACCAGCTGTTCTTTTTGTGTAGTTCCACCAAAATCAACCAAATTCGCGCGTAGCTTGTATGATTTCGCCCTTATATGTTGCAACACCTTGAACTTATCGGCACCTCCTTTCTTGTGGTGGAAATGAATGATTCGATGTATTCATGAACATTTTGTGCAGTTCCCATTGAAATCTAGCTAAGCACCCCTGTTTGCACCCATGTATAAAGCAAAGTATACTATGAATTGACAGTTTCAGCAGGCACATACATGGTCCATGTAGAGCACACTTTTAGAAAAATGGAACTCACCAGAAAGAATCCTAGAACAACATTGTACTCGCGCATCACAGCAAAAAGATGGAGATTTGTTAGTCCTTCTGAGCTGAAGTTAGTTTCGTCTTGTGGGGAGTAATGTAACCATCCTTCAACTGCTCCTTCTAATGAGAAGATAGACATGGCTTCTTCATCCTGGCATAATCGGAACTAGTCACCTCACATACTCCATATTCTTCTTCAGAGGAAGATGATACTATTGTGCAAAGACAAGAGGACTACTAAATGCTAGCATCCTTGTTTGCTTGAAAAAGGAAAGGAAATATTTAAAATAGCACAAATGAAGCACTTCTCAAGGACAATATCACCTTTTCATCATAGTATCTAAACAGTAGCACAACACCAATAGAGATGACAAATCTGAATCATATGGATGAAATCAGTGGGCGAGTACCAACCTTTGTCAGGAGGCTTATTGTGTAGAGCATACAGATGAAGCACTTCTCCGGAACCATCTGTTGCTATCTACGGTGGTGGCCATGCTTACTATATACTCCTCGATTAGTTTAATGTTTCCAACATCTTCTTGTGCAGTTCCACTAAAATATATGGTATCTTCAAAGAAGATCCCTATTTGCACAAGTTGAGATAATTACATATTACATTAAGAGTGGCATCAAATCAGTGGCAAAACAATTGCTCGTTCCAGCCATAGCAATAAATTAAGATGCAAAACTATATCATTACTTGTGTCATCACAGTTCTAGTGCTTCATTACAGCACCGGGAGTTGATTTTTGTTTTTCTTCCGCTTGTTCTTCCCCTTCATCACTTGGTTCAATAACAGACATGCTTCGCCTTCAATGTAAGATTTGGCATGTCAATTAGGGAGCACAAGTATAATACTAAACTTAATTTTCTGATGAAAGTGGCAAAATACAGGCCAACAGTTGTGAAATATCCTTATCTTACCTCAATGAGATATTACGGTACACATACAGATTGGAAGTCTTGTCTCCATTTGTGCAGTTCACTAAAATGAAGCAACATTATCGTACAAGTAGGACAACATATGAAAGCACACTGCAGAATCATGAGAAAGAAGGCTAGTACTGACCTCTCATGATGCGGAATTCAAACAACTCACAAGAAGAAGATATGAACCAAATTCGCCTTAACGGATAGGAAGTAAGATCTCCTCTTGTGTAGTTCCACTAAGATCAAGAAATCAAGCAACGTTGTCGGTGTGAAATTTTGGTTGAACTGCACAAAACACTCTTAAAACAAAATTGTTTTGTGCAGTGCAACAAAAGGTCACAATGGCAACGACATGAAGTAGATAACCCTGTTTACACAGAGGTGCGAAGGAAACAATTAGTGGTCAATAACGATGGATGACACAGAAGCCAACAAAAAGAAGCATCTACCGTATCTAAATGGGAAAGAAAGCAAGACAGTAGCATTTCTCAAACGGTGGCATTGATTAATATTAACATAGAGATTATATTAACAATAAAATTCATTAAACATGTAATTTGCTTTTAACTGTGGCATTGCATCAATTTTCCAGCGGCATTATTAGAGGGTGTTTGTTTACAGGGACATTTTGGTGTAGGGACTAAAGAAACTCTGTGTCAGTCCCATCTAAACCAAACAAGAGGGACTTTTAGGGACTAAAAGTGGGCATTTGGGACTAAAGAAGGAAGACCCCGAGGGAGCCTTTTTGGGACTTTTTCCAACAGTTGCCCCTGCCATGCATCGCACCTTGTCTCTATTAGTTCATTACAAGGGGTAACATGGTATTTTAGCATGTCATTTAATAACCTCTAGTCCACGTTTAGTCCCTGGAACCAAGCAGGTAGGGACTAGGGATTTTTTAACCAAACATGGCCTTAGATTAACAACAGCTAATGAGTTGCATGGGACAGTGGACGCACCAGCACCATGTGCATCTACCGATGTACTGTGGTCATGCACAGTCTGTTGCAACAAAGAACAAACAACCAAGGAGCATATTTGTGTTGGTCCCAATTTTCTTATCTTTAGACACCTTTCCCTATGTGAGCGCAGCAAATCTAGTCATGCTCAAACTCTACAGCCTTGTCCCTTCCTTTCCTTTTTGAACTAGTACTTTCTCCCCTTCCTTTCCTCTTTTAACCACGTCCTAGATTCATGCTATACAACTTTCCCCCTTCATTTCCTCTTTGAACCATGTCCTAGATTCATGCTATATAAAACTTTTCCCACTACTTTCCCCCACTCCTTTCCTCTTTGAACCACGTCCTAGATTCATGGTATACATGCAGCTAGAGCAATGCATGTGGAGTAAGTAAATTATACCTTAAGGTTCTTGGGGCGTGGTTCGGTGGGCGACGGGACGGCGGCGAGGAAGAAGGGGTCTGAGGCCCTCCCGTGCCACCGCTAGGTGGAAAGTGAACAGCTGCGCCGGTAGTCCCTCGCCGACGGCGACAACGTTAAGCCTCCTTCCCTTCCCGGCGGATGGACCCTGCCGGCTCTTTGAGCAGCAGTGAGGGGAGAGAGAGGCCAACGAAGTCTTGTTTATATCTGGAGAGGGCGAGAGAGTGTGAAGAGAGCAACGACTCCCTCCATTCCAAATTACTCGGCGAAGAAATGGATGTATCTAGAACTAAAATACATCTAGATACATCCATACCTGCGACAAGTAATTCAGAACGGAGGGAGAGGGCGAGAGAGTGTGAAGAGAGAAACTACAAGCGTTGAGGCTCCAGCGTGTGTATATATACTTTAGAGAGAGTCTAAAGCATGCAAACCCTAGAAAACATTTTGACCAGTCAAAGAATCCTCCTGGCACAAATTATGATCAAGTGTAGTTATCAAACCCGAGACCTCAGGTTAGAAGGTGCCACGGGACCAAGGTGCGTGTGTATGCATGCGTGTGTGTGTGTGTTTAACAGCATGCGTGTGTTAAAGAGAGCGACAGATCAACCTACTCCTACAGAGAGATGTTGTGTAGTGTACGATTTTATCCGCGAGAGTCGGTGCCTCCTCTCGTTTCCGGGCGTGTCCGGTAGGGACATGCGCACAGCTGCCACGCCCGCTCCTGACCAGCCTGGCCCACCCAAAGCCCCTCCATCGCCCACGCGTGCTTCCCGCCCGAAACAGTCAGCGCCGCTCCAAAGAATCAGTGATGCATTCATGCCCGGGCAAAGCGGACACAAACTCTCACTGGCGCAAGAGTGATGGTTACTGTTGGGTCTATGTGAGTTGACGGCTCATTGGTCTTTATTACTGAGGTGGTAGGACTGCTGGATGTCCCACGCTTTCGGCAAAAGGAGGTACTACTACTAGATTACAATTTTCTCCATTCTTACAGCGGAGACGTGCAAGAGCAGTGAAAACACGCAGGCTCAGTGATTACATGGCCCACCCCACACTATCACCGTGCGACACCTAACTCTTTACATAGTACTCCCTCCGTTCCTAAATATTACTAGATGAGTCCCCGCGCGTTGCTGCAGAACAACGGTATATCTCTCTGCGCAAAATTATCGATTTCATATAACTAAAAAAAACTCTATAACCGCATGACAAATGTGGTAGCCAAACTAAATAAACTCCCATCATCACTTAGATCATCCCACATAAGGAAAAAAGATCAACCAACTCCTACTGCATAATGGGATTATATTTTTCTTTTTGACATGTTAATGGGACTTAAAAGCTCACTTACATGCATGCTACGGTGCATGCTTGCATGCAGACATGTTGATGTGATTTAAAATCCACTCACATGCATGTGCCACGGTATTTCTGCATGCTTGCATGTGGCTTAGTGCGAAGCCTCTCAACGTCTAGATCAGACGGCTATTATGGACTGATTTACTTCATCTAACGGCTACATCAATTTTGATGATGTGGCTCAAGGAGAGGATAGAGAATTCATAGTAGTGGGGGCTAGCTATTACTAGTAGATAAGTCTTTGTAGAGATTCCACTACATACGAAACAAAATGAATGAATCTACACTTAAAATGCATCTATATACATCCGCATGTGGTTCATGGTGAAATCTCTACAATGACTTATATTTAGGAACGGGGGAGACGGCGTCCTAAGCAAGCTTCTCCTCGTTCTGCAAGTTCACGGGACACATCAAAAGTACTCCAGTGTATAGACCCTTGCCTCTAATGTAGGCCCCACATGGTTTGCCTCTTTTTTTAACATAACACGTCAAGTCGCAATTTGTTTGTTCACCTGTGGTAGACGATCCTCCCTCCACCAAGTGGACAACCAGTACACTTGCCAAATTACCATGTGGGCTGCCTTTTTCATACATATATGAGCTCCACAGTGTACCCGCACGGGTGTGGTTGGGAAAGAGATGGGAGTATGTGCGCCGTGCATGCACCTCTTCTCTTCGTGCACGTCCCCCACCTACGTGGGTGTGTGTGAGAGATACAAACCGCGTTCGTGAGTGTTTTTTGTTTTGGGGTGGGAGTTGATTTTGTGAATTATTTGTGGGAATATGTGTCGATGACATCTCAAACCAAATTTTGCATGCAATGTGTGTGAAATGGAGGCCTATCCATATCATACATAGAGGGTCGGGAAATCCACGAGAAGAGCGGGAGGGGTCATAGCTATCGATAGAGTCGAAGAGAGGATCAAGTGGGTGGGTGCGAGATCGATGAAGAGAGCCATCAAAATTGTGCGTGTGTGCAAGTCAAAGATATAGGGTGACTAGCCTACCGGAACGTTAGAGGGCACATGTCAAGTTTGTGTGTGGCAGGGAGACATGACTAGAGCGCTCGATGTATCGGTGTGTGTGGGGGGAGGGGGTTGGGGGAGGGGTAGGCAGAGGCCTAACTATAGAGGTAGAATGACTCGTATATGTGTTGAGAAGGAGAGACCTAGCTATGTCTTGAGGGAGATCGGTCGACATCCATACATAACTGAAGGACGGGAAATATGATGGGACAGAGAGAGAGGAGAGAGAGAGGGGGGGAGAGGGAGGGAGAGGGGTAGAGTGCTGGATGGGTGATGGAGTTGCTTCTCAAAGATGGTGGGAGAGGCCTAGTAGACAAACTAAGGGTGGAACTGCAATGTTATCAATAAGAGGGGGATGTGTTTCTGTGTGTGCCTGTGCATGATGGATCTGCCTGGACGCTTCCATGGATGATGAAGGGGAACCATGTGTTTGGTAAGCAAACCTAACTAGATCGGTGGATCAATTGTTGTTTGTCCGAGGAAGGGAGAGACACAACTAATGAGGTAGATCAATTGACGTGTGCGTAAAAACGAGTTATAAGGACCTAGCTAGCTATATGTATAGCGAGAGATCGGTCGGTGTACGTCCATTTGTTAGAGGCAAATAAGGCCCAACAAGACGGATAGACAGAGAGAATGGAGCTAGGAGGTGGTGCGAGAGGCCCAACTACTAGCTAGATATGGGGAGGAGTGTGCAGTTGTGAGATCAATGAAAAGAGGAGCGAGAGTTTACACGTGTGTCTGACCGTATGAGAGACACGAGGCAAGGACACATAAAGGAGGAGAATGAAGGTGTGTGTATGTTGTAGGCAGGCATCGTTGGAGAGGTTTATCGATCGGTGTGTGTCGGAAAGGATTTGTGGAGACTCTGGGAGAACGACCTAAAGAAAAAAATGAATGTGCCCGGTGTATATAATGCCGAGGGAGGGGGAGGGCGAGGAGGGCGTGTGCATGCATGAGAGAAAGTTAGTGGTAGCTACAAAGATTAGAGGATTGTGTGGGTGTAAGAGACTAACAAATATCATAATTTGATATGAAAGCGGATTCATATATTTGAATAGGAGATCATAGTGTTTCAAACATTGCATGCATGAATATAGCGGTGATACACGTGCTGTGCACATGTTATACCATAATGTGATAATGCATGGCGTTTGCAACTCACAGCTAAATGCCGAACAATCTAAACCATACTATACATCAAACAATCTCACATTTTATTTGAATTTGTGATAATGTGTGGCGTTTGCAGCTTACAACTAAATATCGAACAATCTAAACAATAATATATATCGAACATTCTCACATTTTATTTGAATTTGTGGTAATGTGTGGTGTTTGCAACTCACATCTAAATACTTGTAGGCGTAGGGGGCGGGGCACCATACATAATGTGATAAACACATTATACATATGAGACATGGTTTAGATTATGAAGATCTAGCTAGAGCTAGAAATGTAATGTGACTTGAAATCAAAATAAAGTGGATTCAAAAAATCTAGTTCGAGTTCATATAGTACACATAGTTCATATGTAACTCGAGACTAATCATGTGGTGTGCTGTGAAGATAATACACAAACGATGGTTTAACTTGACAATAATGATGATTGTAGATCTTATTACAACAGGGAAACGAATTCAAATGCTTTGACTTCACAACAATCATTATTGTAGATCTTATTCAAATAGAGAAACGAATTCAAATTTAGTTCATATTGAAGCGGTAGTATATACATTTGGAATGCACTAAAACGTTCATTTGAGTAGTAGGTTGCATGCATTATACACATAGCGAAATATTTTAATTGAACATAACATGAATTCAAAGTTTTGAATGACATTTGTAGTGCGCATTGACTTGGTACAGTACACATTAGGCTTGTCCGGAAATTTCAACCCGTGCCTTGTTAGCCCGAAATATTTAAGATATATCTTTGTCACGTTCTACTCCGACAACTCCCTCCATCTCAACCCGCGCCTTGCTATTCCAAAATTACAACGCGCGCGAAAACTCCCACCTCTTATGAAATCCCGACACGCGAAATGCCTGTGGTACCCCTGAACCAAACGAACCGCCTCAAATCGGTGGGGGTACTTTCGTAACTTACCCCACATTTCGTACAAGTGCATCTCTAAGCCATGGTTCCCCACTACCATCCCATCCACCCACCCATTCGTACACCGAGGTCGTGAAAACCCGCGATGAAACCCCACACCCCACACCCTGCTCCATCCGCCACCCAGCCGGAGCCTCTTCCCCGACGACGTTGTCCATAGCAACACCTCGACATCCCTCATCCACCGTACCGGATGAGGATCCGTCGTCGATCTCATTGTCCCGCCGGTTCAGCCATCCCGTCCTCCACCTCCAAGGAGGTGCCCCGACGTTCCCCTCGTCTTTCGGGCCACCTCCATTCCCACACCGCCATCTTCACCCGCACCACCAGAAGAGCATCATCATCACTATTTCCTCGGATGAAGCTACATCCTAATCGGCGCCACCAAAGAGGTTGTACACTAATCGCTGCATTTTCTTCTTGATTCGATCTCACGGTGCTACCGGCGCTCAGTCCCGAGCCGACACGGCGCGGCTCCATCCATGGCGGCGTCGCTGGCCACCTCCTCCACGGCGTCGCTCCCTCGGTGGCGACATCCACATCAGTAGGAGCTGCTACTGCTTTAGCTCTTGCTCGCACTGCTGCTCTGCTCTTGCTCTCGGTCCCCTACCTGGTCTGCTCTTGCTATTGCTCTTGCTCGCGCTGTTGCTCTCGCTCTTGCTCTTGCTTGCGATGCTGCTCCGATTTAGCTACACTTCAGTCGACTGAATCGACTTTTGGGTTAGTCGATTTTCAGGGGTGGGGGGGCTCGCCGGGGTGAAGGAAGAACCAGCCGTAGCGGGGAGAGGGGCTCACCGGAGAGGTGCCCCACTATCTATCTTAGGGTTCAGGATGGGGGCGGTGGTCGCCGGCGGTGGCGGGGTGTTAGCGGGGCGGTGGCGTGGGGATCGCCGGAGAAAAAGCTCGGCACGGGGGGGGGGGCTAGAGGGATGGCCGGGGCGGCGCGGACCGACGATGGGGAGTGTTTTCAGGGCGGGCGTGGCGGCGCACCACCGGCCACGGGCGGCGGGGGGCTGCTGTTTGGCCGGTGGTGGCTGGCGGCTCAAGGGGGTGGAGATTGAAGGTGAACCGCAGGCCCTTCATTTTGTATCCAGCGGCTGCAAAATCAATAGACCAGAGATGAAAAAGTCAGTCGACCGACGTGTATCCTCACCTTGCTAGTGCGTTCAGTTTCGACAGCAAAATTCAGTTTCGACAGTTAAGTTCAGTTTCGACAGTTAAGTTCAGTTTCGAAAGTTAAGTTCAGAGATGAGCGGCTGATGTATTTTACATCTAGCACTTTGTGGTTATGTGTTTTACGTCATGTATTGGAGATGCTATTAGAATTCCACTCAGGTTAACGTTGTTCGTTGTCTCTCTTGTCCTGCTTTAGCCTCGGCGTCGTACAACTCACCGGAGCTGCTCGAACGACGAAACCCTCCATCACAGCAGAGCAGTACCTCGGGCTCCATCACCAGACGCCAAAGATCTTCTTCCCCTCCTCCAACAGCAAAGTCAGCCGGAGCATCCTCACCGGCCAACCTAATCACGCTGAGATCGACATGGCTTCACCAAAGAGGTTGTACACTTGTTGCATCTCTTTTTTACTCTACATGTTATATATATTGTCCACTGAGCACATGGATTTGTTCCTTTAGTGTCCCCTTGAAAGAAAAAACGTAGGAATTTTAATTTTCACTTGTCCTCCTTTTCAAATTCCTATTCATGAAGCACAAGACTAAGAGATAGTAGCATAATACCATTATAACCATACATTTTCTTGTTGTTTGACTTAATCTCACTAACGGTGTCCTGGACTAGGGGGTACTCACCATGTCATCTCCCGATCTGTTAGATTGGGCCGAGGACCCCCATGGTCGTATACTCATGGGCCAGTTCGGACAGCTGCCTCATACAAGGAAGATTCCAGAAGACTTGGCGATCAAGACAAGGACTTCTCCCCACCGGCGTATTCGGCTAGGACTCTTGTTATCCTAGGCCTCTGGTGCATTATATAATCCGAGGCCAGGCTAGTCGATAGATCATATAGAACATACAGTCATACCATAGGCTAGCTTCTAGGGTTTAGTCTCTCTGATCTCGTGGTAGATCTACTCTTGTACTACCCATATCATCAATATTAATCAAGCAGGGCGTAGGGTTTTACCTCCATCAAGAGGGCCCGAACTTGGGTAAAACATTGTGTCCCCTGCTTCCTGTTACCACCCGCCTTAGACGCATAGTTCGGGACCCCCTACCCGAGATCCGCCGGTTTTGACACCGACATTGGTGCTTTGATTGAGAGTTCCGCCGTGTGTTCGGCAAAAGGTTGATGGCTCGCCTGCAGATCAACTGCGACTTCGGCATCTTCGTCACCAGCTCGACTGGTCACCTTGGTTTGACCAAGGACTGCGCCCTACCTCCGATCTTCATGTTCGTATGAGGGCCTTTGTAAACATCAACTTCGATCTCTATCAAGATAATGGAGGAATCATCCAGGGAGCCCGGGGGCTCAACGTCAACATTGCCCTCGGGTGACCGTGTTGTTTTTTGGACAGCAAACTTGTGAGCCGCCACCGCCTCCTCAAGTGTCTTTTTAACGATCGCTTTGGTGGAATTGTGCGGAATTGAGTCTACAACAACCCTGGAAAATTTTGTCGAGTTCCGATGGAGGAATCTCTGGCAATCCACGATATACCGGAGCCCTGTCAAATCTGGACGAGAATCTGGATGAGTTTAGGGCGTGGTGTCCAGCTTCTAGATCGGACGTCCTTTGGAAGATCCAACCGTTGATCAGCCGCGTAATTCCTATATCTACCACCTCTCAAAATTTCAGCTCGATCCGACCGTCCAAACTCCGGGAACCTTCCGACTAGTGCATCACTTTTCGGATCTGTTTTCTGCGCGAAAACGAATCCGACCCGAGTTCATCTTTTTATGAACGAGATTTCGGACATCCCTTTTGAAGGAATTTTTGTATGGGGTATTGTGTTTTGTTCCCGAACACATCCCACTAACTTTAAGATCTTTTGAACATGACCTTCCACATCATGCTGGTGTCAAATCAGTCCGGCAATATTGCTCCACGGCTGCCGACCTGCGCTAGACACATCGTCACTTTGTTGAGCCAAACTCAACTTCTTCGGATCATCATCTCGGCAAGCCGAACAAGAGTCCGGCATCGCTAAGGATAAATCATCACCAACATCGTCGCCCCACGGATTACACGGAGCGGGCATACCGGCATCGCCGCACGGTCGCTTCATCAAGCCGGCATCGACCACGTCATGACCTGCATGGGCAGGGCCGCACTATTGCTTCTTCAATCTGGTGTCCATCACGCCGACCTACTTCGACTCATCGGCTGACATCGAGGCTTCGACATCTTGGCTGGACCGGAGGCTTTGCCATCTCTTCATCAACCTACTCCGGACACTTCGGTGTCACTAGCCGGCCAGCTCCGTCACGTTAACTGGACCGAGGGCTTTGCCTCGGCAAGCCAACATTTGCCAGCATTGCCATGCCGTCATTTTATCGCCCATCAGGCAATGGGTGTGCGGATCGAGTCCCAATTTTGGGGATCACCTTCCTTCAGATTGCTACAAGAAATAAACCAGGTGCTATTAATCCCAGTATTTTTTGCTTGTTTGGGTTCATTTTTTCCAAGGAATTATTACTCTGGTTTGTCCATCATATGTATACAGGTCTATCAAATGGTGGCCGCATTAATAACAGTCGCATGGTGGTTCAGTCAGTTTCCGTACATAGTTCGGCGAACGCCGCATACGGAACTCGGACCGACCTGTGAATTCAGGCTTTGCCACACCTTTACTGCATCACACCGACGCCCTGCATCGACATTGACTTCGGTGCTAGGCCATGTTTCTTTTATTACTCACTTTGCATAAATTATTTATTATGCAACGATTTTTTTAATTATCATTATTACTATTATCTCTGGTTTGCACTATTTTTTGTGCACAGGAAAATGATCCGGGGACTTCAGCGTCAATCTGCCGGTCTGCATTGACCGTGCTATGTCACCACTTCGGCGTGTCGAGCTCTCTGCTCCGCCACCTCGGGACCGGCTTGGGGGATGGAACCTTGTCTTGCATCAAGATCGGACCGCGTCATCAATACCGAACACATTAACCAGCTAAGTCGCTTTCATGCTCAAAGCTTTAATTTTTAACTTGTGTTCGGTTCGACCAAGCATAATACTTTTTTTGGAAAAAAGTTGCTTGTAAAAAATTTCCTTGTCCAAACTTTGTTTGTGACGCATAAATTCAAATACCCAATTCATTTGGGGGCTTCCTTCATGAAGCTTTTCCTCTTGCATATGATTATACTTGTACGACTTCGTTCCTTGTTCGTGTATTACGCCACAATATGCACCATATTGACTTAAGCGATTTGCAAGCTGGGTTGCCTCGCTCCTGTGTTTACCCCTATGTTCTCGATTGTTCGGCTAGGTAGTAAAGGGAGCACCTCTGCGATTGTCGTGATCGGGTCATCCGAGCCAGACCTCAGACTGGGTGAAGCCGAAAGCTAGTGCTCTTATAGTTTTCAATGATGGTCCGCACACAACGGAACTCATGAGTACAAAAAATCTATTGCACAAGTCTCATAATAACAATGAGCACCGAAGAAAGGTATCGGTAGGGGTACTATTTTCTTCGAAGATGCTTCTTACACTTCGTAGTAATATAGCATAAGTTCCCTGAGCGCGCTTTGTCTGTTACAGCCTTATGACCTGATTGCCTGGTTATTGGAAACACCATCGACATTCTCGACAGATGGAGTACATAACACTTTTCGGTCCTTGACTGAAGAGGGAGAAGCCGACGGTCGGTTAAGACGCGTTTAATGTTCAGTTGAACATAGATATGATGCAAGTACTTCGGTACATGCAATCATTCTTTTACCCGAGTCACTTGGGGGCTCTTAAATTTATATGAGCCATTCTTCTTCTTAGTCGTTGCAAAGTTTTATTACTATTATTATTATCTATCACTCCTTTTTTTGACACAAGCGTGTGGTCACTAGCCGGGGAGCCTAATTTCTCTCTCAAAGCCACTAGAGTTTAGTTTGCTAAACTGGCCTAATGAGAAGTACTCCGCCCTTGGGATAGGAGGTTGAAGCCGTGGGCTGACCCGCTTGAAGTCTTGAGATAGGATGTATCATGTTAAAGCACGACAGAAGCACTTCTTTTGCTAAGGCAAATTTTCGGATTGGCACCGAACACTTGATCTTGTTCGGACGTCAAGTTTTTACTGACTTTTTTGGTTTTCCAAGCTTATGGCACTTTTAAACTATTTGTGTGTTTTCAACACAAGTCTCGCAGTGCAACACCGGAGACCTTTAGAAATCCGGGAAAAACATTCTCGGATATTGCTATATATGCATTGGTTTCGAATTGTGTCTTCGGTCAATAGTTGGGTTGCCCGGCTCCTGCGCTTGCCTCCTACGTTCCGCTTTGTTCGGTTAGGTGTGCAAAGGGAGAACCACTGCGATTGTGCTTCCAACTCACATGGTTAAGCACCTCAGTGGAGAAAGCCGAAAACTGACTGTCACAATAAGCATAAACTAGTCAGCGATCCGATGACGGTGTTAAATGACGGGCCATTCATAACAATGGCCGAAGTATTTATGGTTTGACCTCGACTGTCGCCGAACACTACCAGGGGCTATTAACTGGCCTCCCAAACTAAATCCTCGATATTTTTCTCTTACATTGGAGCTGAGGTTTCATGATCATGCTTAGCATGACAACCCAAAGAAAGGAACTGATAGAGGGACTATTTTCTTTGGAAGACATTTCTTATGTTAAACAGTAATATAACATATCTCTCTGCGTACCTTTGTTTATAAAACCGTATGGCCAGATTGCCTTGTTTGTCGTAAATCTTTGCCCTCATAAAGGCTTTATAAAGTAAGACAAACACTCCTCGGCTACTGGCCGAGGAGGTGATAGCCGATGGTCGGTCAACAAAGTTTTGTACAATGCGGATCTGAGCATTAAATGACGTAGAGTACTTGGATACATAGAGTCATTACATATAATTTGTGATTTTACTATGGATATCAATCCTTAATTTGGCCACCCGTGCCTGCATTAAGGCTCGGGGGCTACTGTGCTTCGGGCTTATTATTTACAAATATTAAAGGAGCACATCGATCCCCTGATCTGGTATTGCCACCCGACCAGTGTCTCGGGGGCTACTGCATTGCATGTCCAATGCAGAAACTTTTATGTGCAATATAGTTTCCGAGGAGATTTTGATCCTCAGGTTGGTCGGCCGCACCCAACCTGAGTCTCGAGGACTGAGCACGCCGCTTTTAGTGTCCCGAAGTATTCTGCTGAGCTAGGACTTGATCCTCAGGCCGATTTTGCAAATCAACCTGAGTCTCAGTGGCTACTAGGATCAGCGGTCTTACGTCATCCTTCAGGTGCATCTCGGGTTTTAGATTGATACCCACCTTGAGGGCTACTGGCTATATATCTCGGCAAAGAATAAATTGCACCAATAAAAAATGTTGACAAAAATCGGCCCACATTCGTGGTGGTGCATAGGGTTTTACCTCCATCAAGAGGGCCCGAATCTGGGTAAAACATTGTGTCCCCTGCCTCCTGTTACCATCCGCCTTAGACGCACAGTTCAAGACCCCCTACCCGAGATCCGCCGGTTTTGACACCGACACTCGCCATGCTTCTTTGCATCTTGTGATCTTCCAATTGTTGTGAATCAAACACCCAGATTGGCAGAAATCCTGTGTTTTTAAATTCTCTGTTTTGCACGTGCATTCCTATCGTATTCCTGTCTATTTCCTATCCCTGCATTGTTGGAATCCTCCGATTCAAACGAGCCCTTACAAAATTACTTCTCTTACAGATAGTTGTCAATGAAAACCTTGTGTGGTTTGTCCCGCTCCTGCTGCGCCGTTGTCCACCCCAGCTCAGCTGCTCCTACGACAGAAGGGTCCAGCACAACAGGGATCCGGCCTCCAGACTGTCTTTCGCCACCTCAGATCTTCTTCCCTGCCGCTGTTAGCCATGAAAACTGCATTACCATCATCAACTGAGCAGATGACCTCGAGGTCGCACTCTTTCGTGTCTGCTTACGTTATGCATCGCTTAATATTACATGCTACTTTATCGTCTTGTTCACCGATTAGACTCTGAGTCAGCTCCAAACTAATGGTCAAACTTGAGTTTTTAAATGGTTGTGGGGTACATATCGGGGCCGCTATCAATAGTATCTATCTACTATCTGGTTAATCTTCGGTGTCTACTATGAGTTGCATGTTGGGTGGGAAACAAACAGTAAAGAAGCCATTATCTGTATTTTTTAACTGAAGCCATTATCTGCCTGCTATTATTGGTTTTGGGTATATCCACTGGTTGCTACCATCACTCTGGATTTCTGCATGCACTCCTTACATAATCTCACTATGTTTTATTCCTATGCATGACAGTTATTGTAAACAATGGAACTAAACATGTAGAGAAAAAGAGACGAGCCTTGCGTGGCAATAAAATTTAATGCAGACGTTGCTCCATGGTAGGTGCAAAGGCAGCCCCCCCCCCTCCACGCATTTCGGATTGTAATCGAGAGGAAGATATCTGTTCTGAGGGGGATTCAGAAGGAGAAGACAACTCCTATTTACCCCCTGAGGTCTTCGCTCTAACTTGGCATGCTGATGTCGGTTATATCATGCATATGGTGTCTTACATTGCTTACTTTATACATCAAATATGTCATCTGCTTAGTTTAGACATCCTTTGTGCGAATGCCATCTATTTAGTTTATTCATCGTTTATGTGAATTATGCAACGCCATCTTGTTTAGCCAGGCATCATATATGTGAATTTTGCAATGCCATCCTGCTTAGCCAGTCATCTTATATATAAATTATATCAGGCCATCCTTTTTTTTCGTTACATATTACATTTGTCAACAATGTTAGTACATTCAACTGCTCTTCATGTGCATCAGCCATTTGACACGGTGATGGCAAATTCTGGAGTGAAAACAAGGTCTTCAGAGCAGACTATGCTATCTGATGAAGTGCATATCTCGCTGGTTACAGATAGCTACTCAGAGGAGGATTCAGAGATAGCTGACCAGTCCTATCCCCCCCCCCCGAGGTGTATGCTCTAACTTGGCAGGGTTATGTTGCTCATATCGTGCATATTGTGTCTCGCATTGCTATGTCATTTTATTAGTTTAGATATGCTTTGTGTGAATGCCACCTGTTCAGTGTCTAATTACCATATATGTGAATTATGCATTGCCATCTTGTTGCAAGACATTATATATGTGAATTATACAATGCTATCTTGTTGCAAAGGCATTATATATATATATGTGAATTATGCAATGCCATGATGTTTAGCCAATCATCATGTATGTGAATTATATCATTCTATCATTTTTTGTATTACGTGTTCCATTTGTCGACAACGTTTGTATATTCAACTACTCTTCCTGTGCATCAGCCATTTGAAGCGGTGATGGAAGTATCTCGAGTGAAAACAAGGTATTCAGAGCAGACAATGCAACCTGCTGAAGCAGACATCTTGCTGGTTACAGAGAGCTCCTCAAAGGAGGATTCAGAGGCTGATGACCAGTCCTATTTCCCCCCTGAGGTCTATGCTCAAACTTGGCAGGGTTATATTACCCATGGCATGCATGTTGTCTTGCATTGCTTAGTTTTTACATCATATATGGATTGCCATCTGCTTACTTGCTTACTATATAAATCATATATTTGAATTATATCATGCCATCATGTTTACATAGTACATACACATCATCTATATGAATTATGGCATGGCAACCCATTTAATAAAGACATCATATAGTTATATCATCTCATCCCGTTTAGTGTTTACAGTCATAATATTTTGAATTATGGCATTCTATCCGTGAATGTATGTGAATTATGGCATGCCAACCTATTTAATAAACACATTATACAGTTATGTCATGTCATCCTGTTTACATAGTCTCATATTTTGAACTATGTCTTTCCATCTTTTTTAGTTAGCCATCATAATGTGAAATTGTGTCATGCTATCCTGTTTAGTTAGCCATCATATAAGTGAAATTGTGTCATGCTATCCTGTTTGGTTAGACAACATAAATATGAATTATTTCATGCCCTATTTTATTCCCCACTATCCATTGCACTTGTCTATCATACAATGTCTATACTTTCAATTACTTTTCTTCTTTATCAGCCATTTAAATTGGAGAGCGTGATGGCAGCATCTAAGGGAGTAACAACACGGTCTCCAGAAAAGATAGTGCTACCAGTTGATGCAGATAGAACCACGGTTGTACTTGCCCCAGGACCAGATCCACCACACATAACCCAGACTCTCGCAGATTGTACCCCTACCCAGTTGGACAGAGAACCAGCTACACCCCTTCTAACCCCAACCCTGGCAGATAGTAACCCAGTTCCAGTTGACACAGCACCGTCTCCACCACAAAGCACCCAAACACGAGCAGTTAGTAAGGGAACTGCAGTGCCCAAAGCACGAGGACCACCACTCCGAATCCCAACTCAACGCTTAAAGGAGAAGAAGATTTGTTCTCAGGCCAGGTTATGTAGCTATGGTTCATACTCCTTTGCTCTTGCATTACTGTATTTACTCATACCAACTATTTTCAAATTTGAAGGATGGAATTGAAACTCCAATGGCGCAACAGGTATGTTTTAAATCTGTTTCTTTAACCGGTTTGCTGTTGTAACCTGCTCTATGTTGATTTCAGTTTCAATTGAATAAACAGTTATGTTCTCATGTCATGCACATTACAAGTGTTGTTATTGCTCTATAGTTACCCACACTTATATTCTGTCTATTCTGCTTTGTCTTGAACAAATATTATTTGAACTGTGTCTCTATCTTGATTTGGCAACAAAAACTAGAATGATATAGACCATAAAGTGACCATGGTACATAGATATATGTTTGTTTAATGCTGGTATCCTGTCCACTTTACTACTGAACTCATTTACCAAAATGAGTTTCATATACAAGATGGTAAACATGTGATGTGTGTGCTTGTTTCTCTTTTAGAATGCGGAAAAAATATTGGAGAACAGTACCACATTATCCAATGGTAAAGGAAGTAATACAGATAAGGTTCAAGATAGTGAGACATCCCTGTTGGTCTCCAAGAAAGCTGATAAAAACTATCTTGACGACAGTGAGGGAACCCAAAAGTCCTGTCTTGATGTAGTGTTTGAGTTACTGGACACTACTACTGGCACAAGCTCTTCGAGCTCGCTGCCTGAATCAGTTCGTCTTCTTGAGTCTCAACTTCAAGTTGAAAGACATCGATCAGATGTGCTGCGACAGGAAGCTGAAGGACTAAGGAAGTCCCTGCAGAATTTAGATGCATATTTTCTGGTGCAACAGCAAGCACTGGAGGATTTAAGCGCCAAACAAGAGAAAGTTAATAAGCTTGCTAAGCATCTTGCCAGCATTATGGGTACCCAGGATATTGTTTCTTGAGATCTTCTGAAGTGGTTTCAGTTCTGGATTTGTTTTGCTGTGGCGTTTACTTGCGCTGGTCGCCAACTTTGACAACCAGTGTATATGATATGCTGCTTTGTTCCCTATATTTGCACTGGTGGTGAACTTTGATGCCCAGTGGATGTAATATGTGTAATAGCCGTGATAGCCTAGCGTTAGTTGCTTGCTTATTTATTTCCTTGTTGTCTTGTTTATTTGTTTGCTTGTAGTCATTGCAGTTCTTTTTCTGCGGTTAGCTAGTGGATGCAATAACCTATTTTTTAAAAACTAGCCACAATAACCATGGGCTAATATTTACTATAGTGACACTGGGCTTCCTACTAGCCGTAGAAATAGTGGGCCTTCTACGGGCCGTAGAACAATGGGCCTTCTATGGGCCGTAGAAACAATGGGCCTTCTGCGGGCCGTATCATCAATGGGCCTTATACGGGTCGTATGATCGATTGGCCAAACATGGGTCAAACAGACCACATTATGACCATAACTGGCCTAGAGTTGGAATCATCTATTCATGGGCCAACCATAACGGGCCATCGTTAATAGGCCATATTTGATGATGCTATGAAAACGGCCCAAAGTATTAACGGACCACAAACGGGCGGACTGTAACCACGGGCTGAATTTGGCCCACAAGCAGAAAATGACAGCAATGGACCGTAAGTAACCGAATGCTGGAAATGATCCCAAGAGTAAATGGGCTCTGGGAAGGCCAAAAGATAACATGGGATGGAAACGGCCCAACGGAATAACGGGCCGTTAATGGGTATAAAGTGATACATTGTTCATTACGGGCCAGTTTCACCACGGGCCGTTAATGGGTGTAATGTGATACACTGTTCATTACGGGCCAGTTTCACCACGGGCCGTTAATAGGCCAAGAGTTACATAGGGCCTCATAAGGGCCGAAAGACGTCATGGGCCATACATGGGCCAAAGTGAAAACGGGCTGGAATCATATTGGGTGGCCCAGATGACGCTACTGGGCCTAATTCGGATAGGGCGTAACGGGCCTCAGGTTAGCCGGCTGTAAATGGGTTATATGCAAATAGGCCGTTAACATGCCTTACATGGGCCAGCCTGCCACCTTTTGACCAAGTCAAACGGGCCGGCCTTTTCACAGGAATGGGCCTCTGTTGGGCCGTGCCATGTGTCGATGTATCATAGGCGCCTTCTGTCCAATGAGTGGATGACATCTGTCCTAACGATGAGCCGACACGTGTTTCCTCCAGCCAATGATTATTTTACACATGGAAAATCCCCATTGGTCGGGGCTGTTAACGGGTTATCGGATCCAAAACCTGACTCGATAGCTTAACGGCGTTCCGTTACTGTGGATGCCACGTGTCGGTCACCCTTGACGAAAGCACTTCTGTGACGCATGATTTATCATCATGGAAGTGGACACTTCCGTGATGATAATTTTGGTAATGTCAAGGAACACTTCTACGACAACACATGTATGACTATCTTGATTCTTTGATAAAATCGTCATGGATGTACATGCATGACAGAAAATGCGACCTACTGTGACAAACACGTATCATCACGGAAGTGTATTTTTTTGTAGTGTTTGGGGCACTCTTTGAGGTTCTATGTGTTGGTTGAATAGATGAATCTGAGATTGTGTGATGCGTATCGTATAATCATACCCATGGATACTTGAGGTGAAATTGGAGTATCTAGGTGACATTAGGGTTTTGGTTGACTTGTGTCTTAAGGTGTTATTCTAGTACGAACTCTACGGCCATTTGTGACACTTATAGGAATAGCCCAACGGATTGATTGTAAAGAATAACTTTGAGGTGGTTTCGTACCCTACCATAATCTCTTCGTTTGTTCTCCGCAATTAGTGACTTTGGAGCGACTCTTTGTTGCATGTTGAGGGATAGTTATGTGATCCAATTATGTTATTATTGTTGAGAGAACTTGCACTAGTGAAAGTATGAACCCTAGGCCATGTTTCAATGCATTGCAATACCGTTTACGCTCACTTTTATCATTAGTTACCTTGCTGTTTTTGCATTTTCCGATTACAAAAACCTTTATCTACCATCCATATTGCACTTGTATCACCATCTCTTCACCAAACTAGTGCACCTATACAATTTACTATTGTATTGGGTGTGTTGGGGACACAAGACACTCTTTGCAATTTGGATGCAGGGTTGCTTGAGAGAGACCATCTTCATCCTACGCCTCCTACTGATTGATAAACCTTAGGTTATCCACTTGAGGGAAATTTGCTACTGTCCAACAAACCTCTACACTTGGAGGCCCAACAACGTATACAAGAAGAAGGTTGTGTAGTAGACATCAGCACATGTTTTCGTCTTGACTCTCTGGTAGAAACTTTGGGGAACTCTTTGAAGTACTTTTGTCTTAGTTGAATAGATGAATCTGAGATTGTGTGATGCATATCGTATAATCATACCCATGGATACTTGAGGTGACATTGGAGAATCTAGGTGACATTAGGGTTTTGGTAGATTTGTGTCTTAAGGTGTTATTCTAGTACGAACTCTATGATAGATTGATCAGAAAGGATAACTTTGAGGTGGTTTCGTCCCCTACCATAATCTCTTCGTTTGTTCTCCGCTATTAGTGACTTTGGAGTGACTATTTGTTGAATGTTGAGGGATAGTTATATGATCCAATTATGTTATTATTGTTGAGAGAACTTGCACTAGTGAAAGTATGAACCCTACGCCTTGTTTCCTAGCATTGCAATACCGTTTGTGCTCACTTTTATCAATAGGTACCTTGTTGTTTTTATATTTTCAGATTACAAAAACCTATATCTACCATCCATATTGCACTTGTATCACCATCTCTTCGCCGAACTAGTGCACCTATATAATTTACCATTGTATTGGGTGTGTTGGGGACACAAGAGACTCTTTGTTATTTGGTTGTAGGGTTGTTTGAGAGAGACCATCTTCAACCTACGCCTCCCATAGATTGATAAACCTTAGGTCAACCACTTGAGGGAAATTTGCTGCTGTCCTAGAAACCTCTACACTTGGAGGCCCAACAACATCTACAAGAAGAAGGTTGCGTAGTAGACATCAAGCTCTTTTCTGGCGCCATTGCCGGGGAGGTTAGCGCTTGAAGGTATATCTTTAGATCTTGCAATTGAATCTTTTTGTTTCTTGTTTTATCAGTAGTTTAGTTTATAAAAGAAAACTACAAAAAATATGGAATTAAGGGTACCTCATATGCTTCATCTTTTTAATATCTATCGTGGAAATAAGGATTCCGATAATTGTGCTCAAGTGCTAGAAGAAGAATGCATTAGAATGTTTGGCACTAAATATTTGAATGATGAGCATGATTGCAATGTTGTTAGTATGAATTCCTTGAATATCTATGATGCTAATGATATGCAAAGCCACAAGCTTGGGGATGCTATGTTTGATGAATATGATATTTTTAGTCCCCCAAGTTTTGATGTGCAAATTTATTATGATGAAAGCATGCCTCCTATTTATGATGATTATATTTATGAAAGTGGATTTGGAGAGGTCATGACTTTGTTTTGTGATGAATCCACTATTTCGGAAGAGGTTCCAATTGATTATGAGAACAAAGTTGCTACCTATGATGATTATTGGGATGACATGTATGCTATAAAGATTAATGATAACCATGAAACTTGTCATCATGATTTTAACTTCCAATTGGATTATGCCTCACATGATAGTTATTTTGTTGAGTTTGCTCCCACTACTATTCATGAGAAGAAATTTGCTTATGTGGAGAGTAATGAAATTCTATGCATGTAGAACATGAAAAGAATGCTTTATGTGATGGTTATATTGTTGAATTCATTCATGATGCTACTGAAAATTATTATGAGGGAAGAATATATGCTGGTAGGAATTGCAATAATATCAAGTTTCCTCTCTATGTGCTTAAAATCTTGAAGTTATGCTTGTTTTGCTTTCCTGTGCAAGTTAATTCTTGTTCCCACAAGTTGTTTACTCACAAAATCCCTATGCATAGGAAGTGCTAGTCATATTCTTCATGATGCTCTCTTTATGTTTCAATTCTTATCTTTTATGTGAGCATCATTGAAATCATCATGCCTAGCTAGGGGCGTTAAACGACAGCGCTTGTTGGGAGGCAACCCAATTTTATTTTAGCTCCTTGATTTTTGTTCCTGTTTAGTAATAAATTAATCATCTATGCTCTGTTATGGTTGTGTTTTTTGTGTTCAATTAGTGTTTGTGCCAAGTACAACCTTTGGGAAGTCTTTGCGATCTTGCTGAAAAAAACAGAAACTTTAGCACTCACGAGATTAGCTGCCATTTTTATTGGAGAGTGCTATTTAGTTGATTCTTTTTGCATATGAGTAGTAGATAAATTCCTCACGTCCTTAAATTTATTTGAGAATTTTATGATTTCCAGAAGTATACGTTGGATACAGATTACTACAAATAGTTCTATTTTTGACAGATTCCGTTTTCTATGTGTTGTTTGCTTATTTTGATGAATCTATGAGTAGTATCGGAGGGTATGAACCATAGAGAAGTTGGAATACATTAGATATTACACCAATATTAATTTAGAATGAGTTCACAACATTACCTAAGTGGTGATTTATTTTCTTATACTAACGGAGCTTATGAGTTTTCTGTTAAGTTTTGTGTTGTGAAGTTTTCAAGTTTTGGATAAAGTTTTCATGGACTACGGAATAAGGAGTGGCGAGAGACTAAGCTTGGGGATTCCCAAGGCACCCCAAGGTAATATTCAAGGACTAACAAAATCCTAAGCTTGGGGATGCCCCAGAAGGCATCCCCTCTTTCGTCTTCGTTCATCGGTAACTTTACTTGGAGCTATATTTTTATTTACCACATGATATGTGTTTTTCTTGGAGCGTCATTTTATTTTATTTAGTTTTGCTTGCTGTTTGAATAATATCCCAAGATCTTAAATTCTTAAATGTTAGAGAGCCTTCACATAGTTGCATAATTATTTAACTAGTCATTGATCTTCACTTCTATCTTTTTGGAGGACTTTATTATTTACTCGTGTGCTTCACTTATATCCTGTGATTAAATAGTTGAATGGGTGAATATCATAAATCTGAAATTATATATGTTTCATATGCTTATCCCATGGGGAGTAATGACTTCACATATAAGAAGTAGAGGTGGTAATTTTATTGAAGGTTAGCAAACATTGTATTGGTCACTTCAACAATTCATGAAAGAATATTGAAGGAAGAGAGATTTCACATATAAATATACTATCTTGGACATCTTTTGTAATTGTGAGCACTCATTAAAATATGACATGCTAAAAGGTTGATGTTGGACAAGGAAGACAACGTAATGGGTTATTATTTCTTATATCTGAAATAAAGTATATTGTCATGGATCATCCACCATGTTGAGCTTGCCTTTCCCCCTCATGCTAGCCAAATTCTTTGCACCAAGTAGAGATACTACTTGTGCTTCCAAACATCCCTTAAACTAGTATTGCCATGAGAGTCCACCATACCTACCTATGGATTGAGGAAGATCCTTCAAGTAAGTTGTCATCGGTGCATGCAATAAAAATTGCTCTCTAAATATGTATGTTCTTTTAGTGTGGAGAAAATAATCTTTATACGATCTTGTGATATGGAAGCAATAAAAGCGACGGACTGCATAATAAAGGTCCCTATCACAGGGGGCAATATAAAGTGACCGTTCTTTTGCATTAAGATTTTATGCATCCAACTATAAAAGCGCATGACGACCTCTGCTTCCCTCTGCGAAGGGCCTATCTTTACTTTTATCTTCTACCCTTATGCAAGAGTCATGGTGATCTTCACCTTTCCTTTTTACATTTTATCATTTGGCAAGCAAATTGTGTTGGAAATATTCTGATATATATATATATATATATATATATATATATATATGGAAAATGCATCCTACTACCGGGTGTAGTTACACCCATTTCTTATATACTACCATGTGGTAGTATATAATCTATTTTATTATTTTTAGTATGTTTATATACTATATCTAAGATACTCCAAAGTGAATTATATGGAAAAATTGCAAGTGAGCCCATAGTTTTATTGTATTTGTGAAATACGTACATATTTGTACGCAAAATGGAGTATGCACAAAATATGGTACATACTACCAAAAAAGTAGTATGTATACTATCTAAACATTCTTATATACTACATACTACGCGTACATACTCTTCGATGTAATAGATACTACCTAGAACGTACGGAACAAAAGTGGGTGTAACTACACCCGGTAGTAGGAAAGATTTGTCCTATATATATATATATATATATCCAATTGGACGTAAGGCATCAGGAACTATTATTGTTGACATTAACCTTGAGGTAAAAGGTGGGAGGTGAATCTATAAGCCCCTATCTTTCTCTGTGTCTGATTAAAACTTTGAACCCATAAATATCGCGTGAGTGTTACCAATTGTGAAAGACTACATGATAGTTGAGTATGTGTGGTTTGCTAAATCAAAGATCTAACATAGACTCTTCCTGAAAATAAGATGAATTGTAATTGTTTGATGACTGATAACACGGTTTGTTAGTTTTCAAGAAAGTTTATGATCAATACTTTAACATGTGAATAGTTTGTTACTTGATCATGAAAAGCTTTATGAGATGAGCTATTGTTATGATATATAATGATGCTAGAAAAGGTTATTGAAATTATCATTGATCAAACTTGTGCACCTGCTAGCATTCACACTTTATAAATTATTTCTTTTATCATTTACCTACTCGAGGACGAGCAGGAATTAAGCTTGGAGATGCTGATACGTCTCCAACGTGTCTATAATTTATGAAGTATTCATGCTATTATATTATCTGTTTTGGATGTTTATGGGCTTTATTAGACACTTTTATATTATTTTTGGGAATAACCTATTAACCCAGAGCCCAGTGCCAGTTTCTGTTTTTTCCTTGTTTTAGAGTATCACAGAAAAGGAAAATCAAACGGAGTCCAATTGAACTGAAACTTCATGGAACTTATTTTTGGACCAGAAGAATCCCACGGAGTATCAGAGATGGACCAGGAGAGTCCCGGGCTGCCCACGAGGGTGGGGTGCGCGCCCCCCTGCCTCGTGGACAGCCTGGAGATCCACTGGCATATTCTTCATCCTATATATAGATATATCCATATACACTAAAAACTTCGGGGAGTAGAATAGATCGGGAGTTCCGCCGCCAGAAGCCTCCATAGCCACCAAAAACCAATCTAGACCTGTTCCGGCACCCTGCCGGTGGGGAGATCCCTCTCCGGTGGCCATCTTCATCATCCCAGTGCTCTCCATGATGAGGAGGGACTAGTTCTCCCTCGGGGCTGGGGGTATGTACCAGTAGCTATGTGTTTGATCTCTCTCTCTCTCTCGTGTTCTTGAGGTGGTACAATATTGATGTATCATGAGCTTTACTATTATAGTTGGATCTTATGATGTTTCTCCCCCTCTACTCTCTTGTAATGGATTGAGTTTTCCCTTTGAAGTTATCTTATCGGATTGAGCCTTTAAGGATTTGATAACACTTGATGTATGTCTTGCGTGGGATACCCGTGGTGACAATGGGGTATTCTATTGATCCACTTGATGTATGTTTTGGTTATCAACTTGCGGGTTCCGCCCATGAACCTATGCATAGGGGTTGGCACACATTTTCGTATTGACTCTCTGGTAGAAACTTTGGGGCACTCTTTGAAGTACTTTTGTGTTGGTTGAAGAGATGAATCTATGATTGTGTGATGCATATCGTATAATCATACCCACAGATACTTGAGGTGACATTAGAGTATCTAGGTGACATTAGGGTTTTGGTTGATTTGTGTCTTAAGGTGTTATTCTAGTACGAACTCCATGATAGATCGATCAGAAAGGATAACTTTGAGGTGGTTTCGTACCCTACAATAATCTCTTCGTTTGTTCTCCACTATTAGTGACTTTGGAGTGACTCTTTGTTGCATGTTCAGGGATAGTTATATGATCCAGTTATGTTTTTATTGTTGAGAGAACTTGCACTAGTGAAAGTATGAACCCTAGGCCTTGTTTCCTAGCATTGCAATACCGTTTGTGCTCACTTTTATCAATAGTTACCTTGCTGTTTTTATATTTTCAGATTACAAAAACCTATATCTACCATCCATATTTCACTTGTATCACCATCTCTTCGCCAAACTAGTGCACCTATACAATTTACCATTGTATTGGGTGTGTTGGGGACACAAGAGACTCTTTGTTATTTGGTTGCAGGGTTGTTTGAGAGAGACCATCTTCAACATACGCCTCCCATGGATTGGTAAACCTTAGGTCATCCACTTGAGGGAAATTTGCTACTGTCCTACAAACCTCTGCACTTGGAGGCCCAACAACATCTACAAGAAGAAGGTTGCGTAGTAGACATCATTCGCCAATCTTGCCGATGAAAACATGAATTCCGCTGAGGGGGACCTGGTACCCGTACTCAATTGAGCCGGCCTCAGGGCCCCAACCTACATCATCGATGTAGAGCTTACCACGGCGACTCTTGGTCATCCGGCCCACAACGTATTCCTTGACCCCTTCGAAGTTTCCCTTTAAGAACTTGAAACCACCAAAGTATGTGCCCCATGATGGGCGCCAGCTGTCGTGGAATTGTCATAACAGATGTCCTAGAAAATGGACTTAGTTGTGGAGCCATCGTGATAGGGTTAGCTTAAAGGGGTTAAACGAAACAAAGGACACAAGGAGTTTATGCTAGTTCGCCCTTTGCAGTGAAGGTAAAGGCCTAATCCAGTTTGAGATGGTATTGCTTATGTCTCGATTACCAGGGAGCGAATACACTTGACCAAGCTTTCGATCTGTTCTCTCTTGCCCTAAACCACCGCATGGTCGTCCCTTTATATACTCAGGTTGACGCCCTGCGGCTTACAAAGTCCCGACCGGTTCCTAACAACGTGTCCGGCTCGGTGACTAAGTACACATGCCTTATAATACAAGTCATACATATATGGCGGTTTACACCTATGGGCCTTAAGCTGCCTTTGGGCCTTAGGCTCTTAGTAAGCCATCTTCATGAACCGCCATTTTTAGTACCTTCATGGGCTTTGCTATAGTCATATCCCCAACAGTCATTGAGCTGAACGTGTGCAGAACTCAGAGGTGCCGTACGTTTAGTGCTTGATCAGTCGAAACGAGAAGAAGTTCAACTACATCAACCGCTTTGTCAAACGCTTCTGCTTTCGGTTTACGAGGGTACGTGGACACACTCTCCCCCTCTTGTTGCTATGCATCTCCTAGATAGATCTTGCGTGTGCATAGGATTTTTTTTGAAATTGCATGCTACGTTTCCCATCAGTGGCATCCGAGCCAGATCTATGCGTAGATGATATGCACGAGTAGAACACAAAGAGTTATGGGCAGTGATCGTCATACCGCTTACCAGCAATGTCTTATTTTGATTTGGTGGTATTGTTGGATGAAGCGGCCCGAACCAACCTTACATGACCATGTTCATGAGACCGGTTCCACCGACAAACATGCAACTAGTTTTGCATAAAGGTGGTTGGTGGGTGTCTGTTTCTCTAACTTTAGTTAAATCGAATTTGACTGCAGCCGGTCCTTGTTGAATGTTAAAACAACAAACTTGATAAATCACCATTGTGGTTTTGATGAGTAGGTAAGAACGGTTCTTACTAGAAGCCCATAGCAGCCACGTAAAACTTGCAACAACAAAGTAGAGGACGTCTAACTTGTTTTTGCAGGGCATGTTGTGATGTGATATTGTCACACCCTAGCTAGTTCATGCATTAGAGTGTTGCATCATGTTTAATTTCCCAGAAAACTGAAATGGGGATGACAGAACCCCCAGCACCCCCTGGAACAACTAGGGTTTACTAAATACTTCTTCAATGAACCTGAAATGCCCTTCTAAAAAGTCCACGTTTTTTGTTTTGGGTTAAAACCTTTGACAAAAATGGTGCACACTTTTCTAGGACATCTTAAGATTATTGGATTAATTCATATAGTATTTGCATTTGGGCATTTAAATGCTATAAAATAATTTAAATGCTCAAATAATCATAAACTAAATGTTTACTGTTGGATATATTCTAAGCAGTAGCCATGATTAGTTTTATGATTTTTGGAAATGCCCTGGCATTTTTAATAAAGCCCTGAAGTTACAGAAATAATAGAAAACAGAAAAAAAGGAGAGAGAGAGAGAGAGAGAGAGAGAGAGAGAAAGGATCCAGCCACTTACCTGGCGCAGCCCACCTGGTAGCCCACTGGCCGGCCCAGCACTGTGCTGGCCCGTGCCAGTCATCGCCTACCTCTGCCAGTAGGCAGAGGAGGGACACGACGCTCGCGCCCGAGCTCGCCACGCCACCACCCTGCTCGTCTGCTTCGCCTGGTCACCGCTTCAATGCCGCGAACGCCTCCTTAGTGTCGCCCTGGTCTACCCGACACCTCACATCCCCCCTGCTCTCTCCCTCGCTCCCTCGACGCCATGGCCGACGCAGCTGCGCCCGCGCCGTCGTGAAGCCTGCAGCCACCGCCGTCCACTCGTCTCCTCGCCATGCCAACAAGCTTCGCCGTCGTCCACTGCTTCGCCTCGACCGATCCCCGAGCGCTCGCTCGCCCCAGAGGTGCTGCACCGAGCCCGTCCCGATCCGCCATCGCCGGAGATCCCCCTCGCTACCTCGACCGCTTCAGCTCTTCCCCGACCTCGCTGACCAGCTCGTCAAGACCGCTGTGAGCTCCTGCGCCTGCTCCCCCTGTCCGTTTTCCCCTCGTGCACCATAGCAACTGCACCATGCTCACCCGCACGCGCCACGGCCCGCGCTCGTCGCCGGCGATGCTCCGGTGACCATTTGGTCCTGGGCATGCGCCCAATGCACTCCCTGCATCGCGTAGAGCCCCCGTAGCACCTCGCCGCGCTCATTTGCGCACCACAGCCCCATCCTCACCCGCACCCGAGCTTCAGCCGCCGCCGAGCTCGTCGCTGGCGCCACTCCGGCCACTCCCCGGCCGCGCCACCACCACGGTTGGATGCGGACGAGCGTCCGCGTCCCGTCGCTGTGCTCCGCGCGCCAAACGGCGCCTTGTAGGTGAATCACGCGCCGCTCCGCCGCGTCTACAGCCGTCGGCGGCTAAACGCCGGCAAGTTGACCATTAACCGTTGACTGGGTGGGCCCAGTTTGACCCCCCCTGGGTCACTGACGTGTGGGCCCCAGGCCACTAACTAAACTAAGATTAGTATTAGCTTAACGCTAACTAAATTTAGTTAGTTAACTAACTACTGACCTGTGGGTCCCACTGGTCAGGTTTGACCTGAGCCGCCTGTTGACCTGCTGACGTCGGCATGACCTAGTGCTGACGCAATAAATCATTTACTGGAATTATTCTTATATAGGAAATTCTAGAAAATATTACAAACTTCAAAAATTCATAACTTTTAATATGTAACTCCAAATGCAAAGATTTATATATGAAATTTGATCAGAAAAATTCAATCTTTCCATCTGTAATGGTTTCATGCATGACAAAACACTTTAACCTTGCTGTTTAGGTGAAACAAGCTAATACACTTATAATGCTTAAGAACATAAGCTCCCATTTGAATCTTTGATTCAAATGGACCCAAACCAACTTGTTTCACATTGCATTAGGCAGGACACCTCATATTGCCAGGTCATAGCATGCATCATATTGTTGCATATTGCCATGTGATGATTGTCTTCTGTGGTGTCTTTCGTGGTAGGTTCTGCCTCCGAGGATATTTTCGAGTATCCAGCTGAAGGGCAGTACCCTACTACTAATCGATCAGGCAAGCAGCCCCATTGATCATATTGATACAATCCCATTTTCTCGCTTCTGCTCTCATTTACTGCATTAAGACAACAACGTTTCAAACTGTTGTGTGCTGCGATAGTTGAACCCTTATCCTCTGCATGACCTGTCATTGCCACAATAACTAGATGAAACCCACTAGCATGTGTAGGAGTTGATTGAGCCATGTATGTGTTTCCTACCTTGCTATGCCTGCTATGCATAGAGTTGTGTCAGGTCTGGTTCATCTGGGTGATGGGCTAGAGTGAAATGATTACGTCGGTAATGTGAGGAATGTGTTGAACATGATTTGGTAAAGGTATCGATGAGAGGCCATGTAGGAGTACATGGTGGGTTGTTTCATTGAGGCCATCCCTAAGAACTGAGATCTGTATGTGTGATTCAAGAATCAGTTACTACCATACATTGGGCCCGAAACCAATGGACCCTCTTGACTTCTTAATCACCCTAGTACTCTGTCTAGGAGTTGCAATTAGTTTCTGGTGTTTGTAGGTTATGTGTTGGCGGCCGTGCGTAGCACTGACCCTAGGGGTGGGCTATGATGCGGTAGATACACCGTGGCATGGTGTACCAAGTCACCCTTTTGGTGCCTTGGGAACCCTGTTCACATCGTTCGGGGCCGTATGTGGAAACCTCGGCCAGACTCCTTGCGGATGGAACCTGGATAGGCGATAAACCTGGACTAGAGACTTGAGTGTTTAGGTAGGCCGTGGCCGACACCCTCGTTGGGCTTCCGCTTGAAGGTTGCTGAGTACATGTCGTGTAAACGATGATAAGTGGTGAGAGCGTGTATGAAGAAGTACACCCCTGCAGGGTTAACATCATCTATTCGAATAACCGCGTCCACGGTAAAGGACTACTTGGTTGCCTATACAGTTCAAAGACAAGTTAATGGTTACTACTAAAAGACTCAAGATAAGTGTGAGTACCGATGATGGCCCTCTCGTAGGATGACGAGGGAGGATCCTCGATGGAGTATTGTGTTGGTGATTAGTGGACTCGTGTGCGAAAACTATTTTACTAGTGGTGGCTCGTAGGATAGCCTAGCCAAGAGTCAAAGCTGGCTTGCTACAATAACTCCACCACCTTCTTCAGAATGAGCATGTATAGTAGGATCTGTTGTAAGACTTGCTGAGTACCTTCATACTCATGTTGGTTTAATTACTGTTTTCAGACGACAACACCGCCCCCTCCGATGGGTTTTACGTAGACCTCGACGTCGATGACTAACTTGCCACTGTAACACCCCGGGTGTCACGCTACAGTAAACTCCTGTTAATGGTGCCACGTCAACATAATTAAATTTTGCTTATCTTTACTCTGTTCCAAACCGACCTTAAATTCAAATTTCGAAAAACAATTCAAATATAATTTATAAAACCATAAATTTAAAATGTTCGTCGGGTTGGAAATATTCACCGCGTAATTGTCATGCTTCAAACAAACATTTTTTTGAAGATCTTTAAAATGCCCATGGACTTTAAACAGTGGACCAACAACACCTTTTTTAGCCCATTTAAATACAATCATAATTTAAATTAACTCCAGTTGCCCCAAAAATTTTGTGCAGCTACAAGGTATAGTGCTTGAATTATGTGAAAATTTACATGGTCAACAAAAGTCATTTGATAGCAGAACTTTAATAAAAACAGGAGCTAACAAATAGAAAAGAAAATAAATAAAAAGAGAAGAGGAAAAAAGAAAACCAAAAAAATAAAGAAACTAAAAGCCCCCCTCCTCACTGGGCTTCGGCCCACCAGGCCGCTACCCGGCCGGCCCACCCCACCTCCCTTAATCCCCCACTACCCCAAACCTTATCCACCGACACCCCCACTCCCTCCCCACTCGCTCTCTCCCCCCCACTCCCCCGATCCAGATCGCGATCGGGGCGACCACGCCCTCGCGCCCCGCCGCTGGCACCCAGCCCCGCCGCCGCGCCCGACCCACCATCCGCCGCCCAGAGATACCCCCCCTCGCCGGACGCCTCGTAGCTTCTCCATCGTTCCCCCGACGCCTCTCCCTCATCGGCCGACGCCTGCTCACGCCGCGCCCGTCACTCTTCACCGACCGTCGCCCGGACGCCCTCGTCGCCGTCCTCCTCCTCCACCCCCCGCTGCCCGTACCCCTACGCTCCCTCGGTGAGGGCCACGCCCTCTCCTCTCTCCCCTCTCCCACGCACGCTATGGTGTCGTCCCCGACCATGCTCCCTGCGCCCTTCCCGTCGTCCGCTCGTGCATGTCGCGGGCCGCAACCATGCGCTGCCATGGAAATGAGGCTGTTCCCTCGCGCCGCCTGCGTCCGCGCCTCACTCGCCCCGCTCGTCGGACGCGCTCCGGTACTGTGCCGCTCCTCACGCTGCTTGCAGGCCATGGCCGTGCCCCGGCCTGCAGCCGCCCGCTCCTACTGGACGCGCTGCGGCCTGCAGCTGCTGCTCACCCTGCGCCTCACATCACTCTCCCTCGCCCCCCTGCCTTTCCTGCTGCTTTGCCGAGCGCCGCCGCTCCTCGCTGCCCGCGTGCAGCCTCGACTAGCGCCTCGCCTGGCTTCGCTGCAGCCGCGCCGAGGCTGCCTTGGATGCTCGCCGCCGCACGAACCGCCCCTGACATCGCCCACCGGCCACCGCGACTATAGCCCGTCCCCTGCCGGCGTCGTGGCCGCCGGCGCCCAAGCCCGCTGGCCGCACTCGCGACCAGCCCCGCACGATCTGCCCATTCAGGCGACGTCCGATGCCCGTCGCGCTGGTTCGGGCGCCCATTAACCCAAACCGCTAAGGCTCTGGCCCAATGACAGCCGGGGCCCAGCCACCAGAATGTTTTTAAAATCAATATAAATAAATAATAATTAAAATAATTAAGTAATTAATTAATTAATTAATTAATTAATTAACTTAATTAATCATGTTTAGTTAACTAATTAAACTTTATTAACCTAAATATCTAATTAAACTAACTAATCTGTTAGTTAGGGTGATGTGCCAATGACAAATGGGGCCCACATGACAGCTTGACCCAATCAACACCTCTGCTGATGTCATGCAGACGTCAGCAAATACTATTCTGGATAACGTTGAATTAAATTAATTAAATAAATGCAAAAAATAATTTAAATCTTTTAAAATCAATATAAAATAAACCGTAATTCGGATGGAAAAACTTTGTACATGAAAGTTGCTCAGAACGAAGAGACGAATCCGGATATGCCGCCCGTTCGTCCGCCACACATTCCTAGGATAGCGAACACGCAACTTTCCCCCTCCGGTTCATCTATCCGAAAACGTGAAACACCGGGGATATTTGTTGGATGTTTTCCCCCTTCACCGGTACCACCTCATACCGCGTTAGGGCACCCCTAGCACCGCTACTTCTCTTGTCATGCATCGTTATGCATCTGTTTGCATTATATTCATTGTTTCTTCCCCTCTTCTCTCCGATAGACTACGAGACTGACGCTACTGCTACCCAGTACGACTACGGTGTTGACGACCCCTCTCTCTTGCCAGAGCAACCAGGAAAGCCCCCCCTTGATCACGAGATATCGCCTATTCTTCTCTCTACTGCTTGCATTAGAGTAGTGTAGCATGTTACTGCTTTCCGTTAATCCTATTCTGATGCATAGCCTGTCATTATTGCTACAACTGTTGATACCTTACCTGCAATCCTACATGCTTAGTATAGGATGCTAGTTTATCATCAGTGGCCCTACATTCTTGTCCGTCTGCCATGCTATACTATCGGGCCGTGATCACTTGGTAGGTGATCACGGGTATATACCCGACGGCCCCCGACTGTTACTTTGTGGAGGAGCGACAGGGTAGGTTGTGATCACCTAGGAGAGAGGTGGGCCTGGCTCTAGTCGGCGTTCGCGGTTATTTCAAAATAACACGTTTAACGAGATCTTGGTATTTGATCTGAGTCTGGCCACTGGCCTATACACACTAACCATCTACGCGGGGACAGTTATGGGCACTCGACGTCGTGGTATCCGCCGAAGCCTTCGTGACATCAGCGACTGAGCGGCGCGCGCCGGGTTGGACCGCGTAACGCAACTTCCTTTGTAATGAGGTTGCTAGGTCTGCTCACCGGCCGCGTACGCAACGTGCAGGGGTGCAATGGGCAATGGGCCCAGACCCCTGCGCCATAGGATTTAGACCGGCGTGCTGACCTCTCTATTGTGCCTAGGTAGGGCTGCGACGTGTTGATCTTCCGAGGCCGGGCATGACCCAGAAAAGTGTGTCCGGCCAAACGGGATCGAGCGTGTTGGGTTATGTGGTGCACCCCTGCAGGGAAGTTGATCTATTCGAATAGCTGTGTCCCTCGGTAAAAGGACGACCCGAAGTTGTACCTTGACCTTATGACAACTAAAACCGGATACTTAATAAAACACACCCTTCCAAGTGCTAGATACAACCGGTGATCGCTCTCTCACAGGGCGACGAGGGGAGGATAGGATTATGCTATGCGATGATACTTGGTGAACTTACCATCTACTCGCTTCTCCTGCTGCAAGATGGAGGTTACCAGAAGCGTAGTCTTTGAAAGGACTAGCTATCCCCCTCTTATTCCGGCATTCTGCAGTTCAGTCCACATATGATACACTTAATCCATTTGATACCAATGCATATATATGTAGTGTAGCTCCTTGCTTGCGAGTACTTTGGATGAGTACTCACGGTTGCTTTGCTCCCTCTTTTCCCCCTTTCTATACCCGATTGCTGCGACCAGACGACGGAGCCTAGGAGCCAGACGCCACCGTCGACAACGACTACTACTCGGGAGGTGCCTACTACTGCGTGCAGCCCGCTGACCACGACCAGGAGTAGTTTAGGAGGATCCCAGGCAGGAGGCCTGCGCCTCTTTCAATCTGTATACCAGTTTGTGCTAGCCTTCTTAAGGCAAACTTGTTTAACTTATGTCTGTGCTCAAATATTGTTTCTTCCGCTGACTTGTCTATGATCGAGCTTTGTATTCGAGCCCTCGAGGCCCTTGGCTTGTAATATGATACTTGTATGACTTATTTTATTTGTAGAGTTGTGTTGTGATATCTTCCCGTGAGTCCCTGATCTTGATCGTACACGTTTGCGTGTATGATTATTGTACGGTTAAATTGGGGGCGTCACAAGTTGGTATTAGAGCCGACTGCCTGTAAGAATCCCCCTTTCCAACTCCTTGGCCGAAGTCGAGTCTAGTCATTGAAAAAGTTTTTACTAACATGGTTGTGCGGCTTACGGGCCCACTTCGCCATTGGGTGGTATTAGGATCTTTTACTCCCCGATCTATGCTCTGCGAATCTGATCTCTCTACTATTCGGGTTAAATGATTTTGCTAAAAATCTAGATCCTCTCGAAGATCCCCTTCGTTCGAGATGATCGACTGCTTCCCCGGAGGATATTAAAGATACTCTTCGATCATTCCCGAGACCCTTGTGCCCTATGATTTTTCAATTCCCCAATACCGATATATTCATATGGATAACGACATGGACTTGTTGTTTATACTATTACTCCGAATTGATCTTGTTATTACAAGATACCACAATATTCTCTCTATTGCTCTGAGAAAACTTTGTGCCTACTGCCTTGCAGTTCTAAGCCACCTGAATACCCCTACGGATAATTCTTGCACTTACTGAGTATCCATTCATCCCCAATTGTTCATGTGTTTCACCAAAGTCTTCGAAATACTATTTGATCTTCCAAAAATTCCCCAGTAGCTTATTGCTCTGCACTACTTGTCTGCTTGCATTATGGATGATTTCCATATGTCTGGCAATATTCGTTAGTATCCTTAGACACCGTGATTTTGATCCCGTTGATTCAACATGAGTGCGAATGCACGCAATCATCAGTTGATCCTTTTAAATTATCTTTCCGGCTCAGGCTGAGCTGGTTCTCAACCAATCCAATTGCCATTGATTGTACCCCTAAGGCTATTCAACTTATCCATCCCTAATCAGAACATTGCTTCTGATCCCTTGATTTGAAAATCACAATTCCTTTGCATTTGAGCTTTGGATTAGTCAGTTGTTTCTATAATCCAATGCCTTTGCATTGTTACTTCCTCTGGTTGTGTGCCGATGCTCGCATTAGCTCTGTTATGGACCGGCGAATCCTTTAATGGATTTTATCCGACAGTGTCCTTCATATCCAATAACCTTGTGAGCCTTCCGTCGGATACATAATGCCTTTGGTAAATCGTATCCTCTACTTTCTCAACCTTGCTCTGCTTTCGAGCTGGTGATATTTACTCTTGAAGCTTGTGGTATATGTTTCTAAGATACCCTGATGGGTTGAATCTATGCCTTTTCTAAACCGTGTGAACTCGAAAGTTTTCACGAGTCATACTCTTCTGGTGCTTTGCTAGATAAAATTACAACACTACAACTTCTACGAAAATGTGAAGTGAATGAAAGGTTATGCATTGGAGAAGTGGGAGTCGACCTTGAACTTTGTGTTCATGCCCATGAACCCGATGTGGAACTTATCATAAAAGCTTCTTGTAATAATAACTATTTCCTTAATAAGTTTCATCTGGTATCTGTGAATTGATCCTTTGGAACCGTGGATCTGACCATGATTGTTCTCCTTTGATTCTATTTCTCGGACAAGTTAAAACACTTGTCTTTTGCAAGTCAATACACCAGTCCAACCTCTACCTTGATCTACCGTCGAGTATTACCCTCTGGTATCTCGAGAATATCTAAGAACTTTGTTGCATCTTATGAGTCTCCATCAGCTATTAATTCTCACTAATTCCAATTTTTCATGGGTTCTGAGTTGGTCGCTCAAGAACACCGATGAGTGAATCGATTCTGCACTTTGATTCAGTAACTCGAAGTAATTCTCGTTGATTACGAATTTAATAATCCTTCAAGTCATTTCCAAGCCTTATCGGCTAAATCATTATCGTGCAAACTTTTAACTGTGCTACTTGGTCCTTCTTCTCGGAGCACAATTTTCGATGATGAGCTAATCTTACGTTGATTTTCCTCGTCTTACCATTCCACCTCGAACAACAAACTTGACCCCGAGTTTGTGTCGTACCGATGGTTCCAATAACCTTTTGCTTCATAATTCCTTTGACTTGATGTCATCGCCGATAGATTACATCTTCATGAAATCTCTCGACAAATGTGTCGCGATCATCACCAACATTTGGAGCTCTTCCTGGATATCAATTGAATTCATGATGAGAAACACCATCCTTGCCTCTCAAGGATTTGTGTTATCATGAACAACATTATTGCCTTCCCTCCAACACAAACTTGTTCATGTTATGGAGCTCCTTGCTATCCAGAATTTGTTCTTTACCTTGGAGTATTACCATCTTTTATGTCAAGAATGTCGTGAGAATTTCACCATCTCTTAAGAATTCTTGATACAGGTGATACTTCTTGCCATATCCGTTCACTCCTTGCCATATCCGTTCACTTCTAGCAACCCTATTGCTTTGAAGATCAATGGTCGGTGGTTCACTCTAAGTCTATTGCTTATTGAATCATCATTTAAACATTGATCGTGCTACCTAGTCCAGATTTCCGGGTGCACCCTTCTATCATTGTTAAATTGTGTATGTTTTCCTCGAGCATACATCATTATATCAGTTGATCCAACAAATGTTATCTCCTTGTTCACATAATTGTGGAAATCCATCCTTTGGAAATCTCGATGATTTGTCGCTGAGTCCATCAGCCACCTCCTCATCCTCTCCTTGGTTTACTGATGAACTCTTGTTTTGGAACTCACTTCCATAGTTCATTTCGCGAGAATCTTATTCCGACTTCTCGTCAATTCGTGTCGCACCTTTCTATCTTAGGTTCCTGAGTCTGAGGTATCCTGACACCAATCAGATCTGAATCTCGGTCAGATATGATGGTTGGAACATATTTCCAAGAGTTATAACATTGGTCTTCATATGACCCGGTAAGGTGATGTCATGCCTAGCACACCTGGCCGGAGGACCTATTGTTATAGTTTCCTTTTGGTAAGGTTAGTCATTCTTCCATGAGGAAATTGTAAGACTTATTCTATAAGTTGTTCCTGATGGATCCTTTTTGTTTGCAAAGTCTGATCTTCACTTGTTGACCATGTCAATGCTATCTCGAAGCATGTCTATTGTACTCCGATTTTCAACAGGAACATTTGAAGCCCAATGTTAAATGTTTCCTGCTCAATTATCCAAACACCGCTGTATGGGTAATGTCATGAAAATTGTCTCCCGTACCTAAAGAGTTTTCTACATTATATCTTGTCACGGATATCATGCTCTGCTTGTCCTTGGGAAGGATATACCCCTGAAATATCTGATTATCATATTTTCCTTCCCATTGTTTGGTTTAACCTTTCTGCTGATCTTTATGGTCTAAGCAGTATTAATTCCCTACTTATGTAAACCCCTCGTGTACAATTCTGTTAGTAAGACCCTGTTACTTTTTTTGATGACATTTCGGTAACCACCGATGGACGAGAATTTTGCCTATTGATCCGCCTCGTTCAACGAGCAGGAAAATGGTTCTCTTCGTCCCTCGCCCTTGGTACCGATGTTGTTGCCGACATAACCGACAGACTATCCTCTGACATGCCTTTCTTTCATGATCGTGCAATACGTCACCGCCCTTCCTACTTTTAACCCACATGGTGGGCCCATAACCCACAGTTCTACAGGATCGAAACCTGACTCTCCTATACACCCTGTTGCCAAAGTTATTCCTAGAGCTTGACTTTGTATGTAGTTCACGGGCCACCTGCCTAGTGATCTATTCTGGTCTCAGATGCAATACTCATCCTCATGCCCTGAAACCCTTTCACCTTCTAATTGGGTATTGAACAATTGCCTATTCGCTTGAATTTTTTTTACTATACCCTCTTGCTTGGCTCTCGATGTGTTTCATTTGACCAACTCGAGAGATACCCCTGTGTTCATTCATGGGTAACCCCCAATGGTTAACCCTAATAGCATTCTATCATTGTAGAACTGCCCCTTACCTATTCGTAAGTATGAGACAGACCCCGAAAGAAAGGATACGACTTCGTTAAGATGACTTGAAGTAGAGAAATGAAGACATCAACGACAGGGATCAACTTCCTCACGAAGAGCAAGCTAGGATGAGAAGACCCGCTAGATTCGTAACCAAAACCTTTCCCCCTTTCACTACCTCTTAAATCTTGGGACGAGATTTCTTGTAGTGGAGGAGACTTGTAACACCCTGGGTGTCACGCTACCGTAAACTCCTGTTAATGGTGCCACATCATCATAATTAAATTTTGCTTATCTTTACTCTATTCCAAACTGACCTTAAATTCAAATTTGGAAAGACAATTCAAATATAATTTATAAAACCATAAATTTAAAATGTTCGTCGGGTTGGAAATATTCACCGCGTAATTGTCATGCTTCAAACAAACATTTTTTGAAGATCTTTAAAATGCCCATGGACTTTAAACAGTGGACCAACGACACCTTTTTTTAGCCCATTTAAATACAATCATAATTTAAATTAACTCCAGTTGCCCCAAACATTTTGTGCAGCTACAAGGTATAGTGCTTGAATTATGTGCAAATTTACATGGTCAACAAAAGTCATTTGATAGCAGAACTTTAATAAAAACAGGAGCTAACAAATAGAAAAGAAAATAAATAAAAAGAGAAGAGTAAAAAAGAAAACAAAAAAAATAAAGAAACTAAAAGCTCCCCTCCTCACCGGGCTTCGGCCCACGAGGCCGCTACCCGGCCGACCCACCCCACCTCCCTTAACCCCCCACTACCCCAAACCTTATCCACCGACACCCCCACTCCCTCCCCACCCGCTCTCT